>NC_056750.1:134824870-134862370 GCF_019279795.1 Protopterus annectens
AGTTCTATCCCCACAGCTCCCCTACTCTCTTACACGGACCGGGTAAGAGTTACTAGTGTGATTCAGCATGCCTCATGCACCTCATGCATATGCATGACATGCTGACATCACACAGTTTAACTGCAGCCTCCGTGTAAAAGTTATAACTCTTACACGGAGGCTTCCTGAATCTGGCCCACTGTTTAAGTTTTATGATTTGACATTGATTACATGGTTTTCAAGATGAAAACCGGGTGGGAGGTTGGCATAATGGTTAAGGTGTTTACCTTTCAGTTACAAGGTACAGGGTTTGATTCTCACATGGTGTAATTGGCTAGGCTTAAAATGGCCCAGAAGGGCTGTTAGCCTAGTACTAATCTATGAACCTATAATCTATGAACACTTGGATTGACAAGATGCAAGTTAAGATAGTTGACAGTAAGTTGCTAATAAAAATCTAATTAGCCTAATTAGTTTCGTTTGCTAATTCAAGTTAATTAAATGTCAGGCAGCTAATTCTAATTAATTAGCAAATTGAGCTGTTAATTCTAATTTTAATTAATTAGCAAATAAGCTTATTGAAAACAACACTTACATACTTTACGTTATTGTTAGGTAGCATGCTAGGAAGTGCAGCATATCTGGCCTGACAGCACTGGATGTTGCAATACTGATGAGCATATATGAAATGTTATTGTCAAAGAAGGATATATGCATGCAAAGACACACATTTAGGACAGAGGGCGGCTGTTGCAAGTTTGAAGATCATAGCTGAGATCCTCACAGTGCAAGTAGGGGAATATTAATTGTAACTGAGATTGCAGTGTCTTAGTATTGGGGGTGCAGAGGGAAAAGCATCTCCTTAAAAATGTTTTAAAAGTTCATTCTACCTGAACTGCACTTTAATTTTTGAAATGACAGGACTAGCAGTGTTGGGCGTCACACTTCTGATAGGGAGCCCAATACTTTATTTACCTGGGGAGGGGAGAACACCAATGGCATTGATGTTGCCAGGTACCCAGTGGTTGGAGCCAATACCGCCCAAGGTCATGAAAAAAATGTCACTGCATTTCAAAGGTTATGGTTGTGAACACCACTCATTACATGCCTTTTAGTCTCAATATTTCATATCTCAAACTTGTCACTGTGCTCAGCCATGCATGTACATGACAGTGACAGCAGGCCTGCACTGTTGCTCCAGGGATACCCAGAGCATTCAGACAGTATGTGATGTTTTCTCACAGCTGGTCTATGTGGACACTCCATCCCGTCCCATTAAAGTCCCGACATGCTGCTGAATTGCCTGTAGAGAAGATGTTATTTGTGGCTGCTTTGAAATGACACTGTCACAGTCTGGTAGGTGACATATCCTGAATGGCAGTATGGGATAGTGTGCTTATACATTGTGCAGACTGGCTGCAACCTGCTGATTAGAGTTGTGTGATGTGAATACATGTTATTACAGAAACATTACAAACACCCATAGCTGGTCCAGATTTAACAGAGATATTTACTGACATATACAAACACAAAATATATGAAAACCATCATCAATGTGTTTGAAAACCATTGCCAGGTTTGATGTCTAATATGACATATTTGTAAATATGTGCACACTTTTGCAATGGTATAACCACACATAGGAATGTACAGAGATGAAATTTAATAGTCTCCCAAGACACTCATCCACAAAAGTGACACAAATGGAGAGCAGATCTGACTGCACAAACATTCATTATGTAAATGTAGCAATATGTAATACAAGAACAATATATTTGATTTGTGAATATAGAGATACATCTTCTCTGCCTATTGTCATTGTAAGCGTTATTTGGTTCACTTAGTAACAAAGTTTGTAAAGCTAGACTTTTGTTTAAAAGGCTCTCATTGAATGTATTGTTATTTATAGGTTCACTTATGCCTCACACTATAAATTATCTCAGTTGTGTTTGTTGTGGGACTTTGTTGTCTATGTTGGGGCAGTGTAACAATGTACACAATTCATGCATGCTCTGCTGAGGATTTTGCAGTAGTGTTTAGAGGGTCTGAAATGTGGCTATGTGACACAATGTTGTTTGAACTGCATATCTTATAATTGGTAATGCATTCATTTATAATGGAAGACAAAGTGCCATCATTTTGTTCAGCTTTCTTGATCTAGAAGTAGCAAGAAGCAAACAGAATTCTCTATATAATTATAAATCTTCCGCACTATTTGGAGTTGAGAATGAATCCAGATGACTAGGTAGTTTACAGATACCATTGTGATACGAGCATCAGATGTTGATAATGTTTTTTCTAACATTAATGATATCAGTTTGGTGATTGACAATACCAGCTGATCAAAATGTATATACTTTATGTTCACAGGTGCATTGTCTTGGTGGAGAAATTGGTGCTGAAGTGTGGGAGCACCTCCTAGTAATGATACGCTGCCCATTTTTGGCTCTCTCAGCAACAATCAGTAATCCTGAAGATCTTACAGAGTAAGTATAACATTTTGCTTTTTAATTGTGCAAATGTAATGTAATTGTCTTTTTACAAGTATGACAACCACTGGTAATTTAAAAAAAATCAATTAAGAAATACATTGACACCGTGAAAGTAATTATTGCATTTATGTACCTCCTTGTTTGTAAAAAGTACAAATAACCATTTTCAAGTACCTTCTTGTATTCTTGAAGAAAATATGTAACTTTACTGGAGTTAATTTTTTATGCAAGTGGTATTTCTAGAACTAAAGCTTTCATTGGTCTGCTGGGTTGATAGAAAATAAGGGAATAACTTAATTGCATGTTTACCTACATTTTTCAAGGTAACTATATGGCAAAACAAATACTTTTCCATAATTAAGTCATTAACATATACAACATAGCTAAAATGGTGCACAAATTGCCATTAAAAATTAAACTGAATTTAAGCGTTATTGTCGCCATGTACACAAGTGCAAGGAAACTGGACAAATTCTAAAAGTCTAGATTTATAGGTGCAATAGCTAAACTTGTCCCTATTTGGGCCTTTGTTCACTCATTATTTTAGACTTTGTCCAGTTGCCTTGCGCTTGTGTACATTGTGACAATAACTCTTCTAGCACAGCTGTCTTTGTTAGAATACAGCCAGGTAGTTGTCCTTAAGGATCACCACAATTTGCTTGGTTTCTTGTCAGAGCTTAAAACTGCAGCAATTGTGCTTTTCAGCCGTACCACTCTACAGTGAAGTGGTGCTGTAGCCTTCTGGTTTCAGAGTTATAGCTCATAGGGGAATGTCTCACAAGCTACATGCTGGAATCCCTAACATTTCTTTTGAGGAAAAATTGAAGACTACTTGGGGCATAAAAATACTTATGCAGCCACTTTCAAATAAAGATCCTAAACCTTCTGGAGTTTGTTGCCTATTTGGGATCCTTACATATGTTCTCCCTTTATTCTCTTGTAAATTGCTTTTCCAGTCTCTCTTCCCCATCACTTCTATCCTCCTCTAATTGATTCTTACAGATATGCAATATTTTATACACCCTACTAATTATCCCTTTTTAACAGCAGCTTCTTTTCTTCATTCAACTAAAAACTCCACTTGAAGAGGTCCTTCACTTCAGATTCCCCTATTCCTTTCTCTTTGCCTATACTATGATATTAGCCCTTGCTATGGAAGGCAGCCTTGAGCCTGCAGTCCAAACATCTTCTTGGCTTCATCCTACTGTATCACTTTTCCCTGTCTAGCTATGTGCTCCCCATATCTTGGTTATTTTGCCAGTTTTCTTCATTAAATTGTAACCATCTGTTGTCTATTTTCTGTACCGTGACTTGCTGTCATCTCAATTGACAAAATCTCCTTTGTCCATTTTTGTAAACTAGCTATTCAGAGGGACTGATAAAATTGCAATATAAGGATTTTAGAATGAAGAAAGGGCTGGCTGAGTGTGAGGCTTCTCAAGAAGAATTGTCTCAAAAAATAGTAGCGTTAGAAGACAGGGAATGCAGAGAAAACCTGAGATTTTCTGCTGCACAAGAGAAATAGGAAGGAATGAACTGCATTAATTTTATGAAAGTACAAATAAGTAACTGGACTGTTGTTCCACATCAGGAATTGTTAACTAAAAGAACAGTTCAAGTGTATGCTGCAAACCTGGCCATATGAAGGCAGCTGAGACCAATAATAGTAAAGATGCAATAATACCAGCAGAAATAGTCGATCCTGACAAAATTGCCGAAGGGAAAAGTATTACACATGGAGATAGCAGAGTGTTTGTAGAAAATGATTATTCACTATACCCTGGTTAAAAAGAAACATATTTATCCCAGCAGTCAGACAATGTCGAGAAACAGGTGCAAATTTAAGCTGCTGTATTTACCTGTATTGAGAGTATTTGTATCACATAAGACATAGGCAAACATGCATTTGTATAAAAGAAAACAAACCATGTTAACATGTTCACAGTTATACATCATAAATTATATATATATATGTATATATATATATAGATATATATATATATATACACATACACACACACACATACACACACACACACACACACACACACACACACACACACACACACACACACACACACACACACACACATATATATAAATTTTATGCAATTATCAATTCAGCATTGCATACATTGCTCAGTTCCTGCCTTCCCTTAAACATTACTCCTATTCAAAAACATTATTGTATGTCCTGTTCCCCCAGTTACCATTTATTATATATAGTTTGCTCCTACCCTTTTCTAAAGATCCCACTTCCAGTTCTATTATCTGTTTTACAATATTCATTAATTCAGATATGGTTAGTTTAGACTTTTATTTCATTTTCTAGTAATTGCTTTTTTGTCAACCACCAGAATTAAACTTAATAAGGTCTTACTGTGTCTAGGCAATTCAGATTCTGTATCCCAGCTCAAAAACTCATTTCCTTAGTTGCACCCATTTCCTCACTCAGTTTCTAACAGAGTACTCTGTAGGGAATTTTTAAAGTCTGGAATAAAAAAAGTAGAAGCAAGTGCTGAAAACGTAAAACTAGAAATCAGGTAAAATTTCAGCACAAAATACACCAAGTGATCATAATCCAGTTTATTAGAGGTCACAGTCAAAGCACAGAAAAAGCATAAATGCCCGTACTTAATATTGCGTTTTTGTTAAACAAACTTCATCAGATGCCTAATAATATTATTGTCAGTAATTCTCTTGTATATTTTCTCTTTATGCCATATACTTTTTTTCTTAAATTACTCTGTCAGCTGCAAATTATTTAAATCTTATAGTCATGTTCATATATAGCTGTTGGCCTCCAATTCTTTAGCTCCATCTTATCTCCCCTATTCAATATAAATGTTATCACTTTTCTTGAGCCTTCTGTTTCATATGACCTTTTAGTCTGCTTTAAAAGTGCTATTTTTTCATTTGTAGATATTTTGTAATACTCATCGACATATATCATCCAACCCCAATGCAATGTCTATTTTAATTTCTCCCAATCCTACATTGCATTTTACTAATGATATATTGCTATCAATCAAATCTCTTTTCTCATCTAGTTAAGTTTTAAATGTCAAAGGACTTATTATCTAATATTTAGTTAAATAAGACCTTACTAAGTCTCGACAACGGTAAACCAAATCACCAACAAAATAGCATTATATCCTTGGTAAATATAATATGTTTCCTCCACTGATTTTATCATGACATTCTGTAGGGTATCCTTAAACTCAGTTAACTTCTCAGATTCCCAAGCAAATTGTGTTTCCTCTCCCATTTCTTTCTTATCTCCAGCATCAGCTCTCCACTTGAGGAAGAATCCTCTAAAGTATATTTGTAGTATAAAAGTAACTGTGTAAACGTTTCCATACCAATGTCGTAAACCTTCTGGATTTCATAGCATATCTAAAGGCCTTACAAATTCTTTCCAAGTGTTATTTTGCAATTTTCCATTCTAACCATCCCTTCCAATCTTTTATAAACTCTTTTGATTCTTATAATTAACATATAATATTTTATGTCTTATAAATGATCCCTTTCTTAACATCATCTTCTCTTCTTGGATCCACTAAAAAACTGTACAAGAACTGTTCTTTCGCTTAATACTCCTCTCTCTCTCTCTCTCACTCTGTCTCTCTCTTCGAATAGATTCCACTAACAGTCCCTGATACTGAAGGCAATTTTTGATCTGCAGAACAAATACGTTGTTAGATTCTTCCTACTGTCAGTTTTCTCATGCAACTTATTGGCTCCCAGTAGCAAGATTGCTTTGTTACTTTTTATTAGTTATATCCTGCCATTTCTTTCCTTTTTTCTGTACCCTTAATTGTATCTATTCACCTAGGGCAAAATTTTGTTTCTCTACTCCGTCACTGATTTAGTCTTCATAATGCTGTGTGACACTTTATAAATATTCTGTGTAATTATTTCTATTCTCCCAGAGAGCATGCTTCCAAAATGCTATCTTCCCTTCATAACTCTTACTTTCATTTTGCTCCACCATTATTTTACACTTTTATCTATATCCCTCTGCCTTTATTTTACACTTTTATCTATATCCCTTTGCTTGTGCTGTGTATAAAAGTCTCAGTTACATAACATAAAAACATCCCTTCAAATCCGGTAGTCATAAACTGTCCTTCTCAGTTAAGAATCAGTTTGGCCCACTTTATACGTGAGCTCTTCCTTTTCCAAATAAATTCCTTCAGCTGTTTAATAAGTGCCATCTACAACTTTTCTTGTGTGTAATAAAAGTATATCTGGCCTATGAACAGAGCCAAATGGACTAAAACATTTCACTGTCTGTTTATTTTTGTTCATGCCCATGATCATTAATTTTCAGTCTATTTTTTTTTACTAATTTTCCACTTGTACTTTTCCCAAATACCTTCATCTGCCACAACATAATCCTTTTGAATCCATATGTATTAGGATGTTTTATTGTCTCCATAAATATGGGTATTTTTGAACTAATGCATGCAAACGCACATAATTTACTGCTATATTTGTTTTTCCTTCATTTATTTTGTATTGCAAAAATGCTCAAAACTGACATAAAGCATCACACAGCATCATAATGACATATTCAGGATTTTTCAAGTGCAAAGTAATATAATCTGTAAGCAGAGTTATTTTTTTTTTCGTTACTACAGAACTAATTAGGTTACATTCATAATGCTCACTGGCATTATGATGATCACAAAGGTGAAAGCTGAAAATGCAGAGGAGATTGCTGCACAGCTGGGACTGGTATTTTCCCCTTTCCACACTGTAGTGCGATCTCAGAGTTGGTATATATAATAAGCAGGGGTGCTCCACACATGGGGTGTGCATGCAGTGCCCCTGCATAGAATGTCAGGTGAGTTTTTTGGCAATGTGTGTTTCGGCCTTTTATCTTCTTAATGCAGTTAGATGTTCTGGCTCTTCAGCATTATGAATGCATCCTCACCAGTTATACCCCTGAATTTGTGAATTACTTATATTTTTAGTTAAAGGCTCAAAGTATATAGCTAGTAGGA
Organism: Protopterus annectens; assembly: GCF_019279795.1. Taxonomy (NCBI): domain Eukaryota; kingdom Metazoa; phylum Chordata; order Ceratodontiformes; family Protopteridae; genus Protopterus; species Protopterus annectens. Next base: position 134,832,351 of record NC_056750.1, read on the forward strand.
AAGGGTAAAGATGCCATCCCTGCCTGGTTCCCCTTTTTAAACTGAAGTCAGAAAGGATTCCCCTCACCTTTATTTTTGCCCTGATCTTCCATACGTCCTCCTTATTAACTATGTTATATTTTGTGGGTATACATATGCAAATATTGCCCTGTTCATGAATTCCCAGCAAACCCTATTGAACATTTCCTCTGCATCCAAAGTAATCAACAATAATGGAGCTTTTATATTCAAATCCCCTGTAAATCATTATTGTTCTGTTAATGTTATCAAATATTTCCTTTTTGCAAAACCACATTGATCTGTATCAGCTTTCATACCATTTTTGCCATTTTCTTATATAGCATGAAAGTAAATACTTTGTATTTGTGATTTATAATTAACATTGGTCTATATTAAGGAGCCTGCACTTTCGTTGCCCTTTACTGGTAGTACTACTACCACTGTCTTCTTCCACAATGCAGGTTAATTCCCCCATTCTACAAAACATTTCTAAACAATACCTTGTATATTTTCATTAGCCTCTTTCTGCCTGACTTACAGATTTCTGCAGGCACTCCATGCATGCTTGGAGGTTTCCTTGGTTATACATCTCAATTTTTTATTTCTCCTTTATCTATCCTGACTGTTAATTGCATAGCCTTTGCCTTGCCGAGCTTTGGAATATGTAATATTTCCAAAAATGTTTCCAGATGTGTCTCTTGTCATTTTTTTTGCTCTATATAAATTTCCTAAACTTGCCAAAATCTCTACAATATATCTTTAAGGTTCCCAATTAACCCCTTATGTTGGATCCCTGAGGTTCATCACAGCTCTTTCAACTTTCTGTTGCTGAAGTCTGTGACTTAAGAATTTATGTGCTCTGGGATGATTGTCAGAAAGCAATTATTCAATAGCTGTTTTCCTAAGCATATGTATATGCTTCTAATATTCATTTATTTTCCTCTTAGCTCTCAATAACTGTGCCTTCTCTTCATCTGTGATATTCCCCTTCTTCTGCAACATTTCTTCTAATCCTTCTGAATATTTTTTGTTGCATTTCTCCACTGTAGATTTTTTCCACTGTAGATTTTAAAATCCTTCTTTATTGTATTCCATGTTAGCTAACTTGTCAGAAACCATTTCATTCCTTGCTAATAGCTGTTAGATTTTGCCTGTTGGCCATTACTTAAATTCCTAACATTTAATGAATATGTAAGAAATCATCAGTGTCCTTTTCCTGGCATCTTTAGCTTAGATTTTGTAGGTATGTGGTTAAATATTGTTGTTGGATGTACTTTTATCCACATTAATATGCTCCTGTGATACTGAGCTTATATCCAGAGTAACCTAGTTATTGTACCTTGGGGAATAATGGGTAAAGTCTCTCTGAACTGCTGTTACTGCAGTCATTTTCTGCATATAAATATTGCCATATGCTTTTTGTAATACTTCATTCTCTAGGTATACTTTCCCTTCCATACCCCCCTGGTACATCCTTACTTCTACACACACATTTCACTTACTATCCATAAATAAAATGCCAAAGCCAAAAACGAAACAAACTAAAAAATACTTAGAACAGGCAAGCTCAAAGGTAAAAACAAACACCAAATTTATTAGGTAAGCGCTTTCGGAAATGGTCAATACCTTTCCTTCATCAGACAAAGTTAAAACACATCACTTCCTGTTTAAAAAGAATCCATTGGTAAGGTTAATTAATTAATTAGCACAATCAACGTAAAAACTAAAAAGAACCACATTTTACAAAAAATGTTTTAAAAAAAAAAAAAATATATATATATATATATATATATATATATATATATATATATACATATACATATTCTTCTAAAACCCCCCCAGGCTATTTAATATAAAGCATATAACCAGGAAAACTATCTATTCAAGGCTAAAAGTTTAAGTACGCACTTGATAGACAGTGTTTCATTAAGACCTGGGAAAAGATGAGAAGCTGTTCTAATCTGCCATTTTAATTCTTCTATTTCTAAATTCAGCTGCCAAGGATACAAATAAAATGCCTTGTTGGAAAGTTATGATTTCACTCCAAATTTGCCTGAGCTCTATAACTGAAATTTTAGGGGGAATATAGGTTTATGCTAAGGTAAGCTTCTTTGTCTGAATCCTTACTGCCACAAATAATGCATTTTTGTTTTTTCCTTATTTTGTCATACACGAAGCCCCTCTTCCTAACACTATAACACCCTTTTCCCCTATGCCCAATATTTTATGAAGTATCTACAGTGAAGTCCGCTTTTTTATTAAACTCGTTTTTCTCTAGCTTCATCTCTTGCAACATTTCAATTTGCATCCTGTATTTTTAATGTAGTTCAGTACTCTTGTTTTTTTTTTTTTTTTGTGCCAGTAAGGTCATTTACATTCACAGTCATTCTGTTGTTTTAACAGTGGAATCTCTTATGATGCATGTTACTTCTATTATATATATTCTTCCTACTTGCAGCTTATGCATAGCTTGTAACACATGGCAAACAAGAGTTTTACATAACTGCAATCTCACACTTCTATTTGAACTCATATTTTCCAAACATCTATATTCATTGTACAATTCCCCTTGTCTCTTTAACATCCAGAACAAAAAATAACTACATATATACATTTGCAAGAACAGAACACATATTGCCACTGTTTACACCTAAATGCATCACTACTTCAGGTGAAGTAGTTTTCCCCTCCCAGGTATAGAAAACAATGTGCATATATTGTCAACCATTTAACTAAAAGTTAGTTCTTTGAGGAAACTTCAGTGATTAGCCTTTAAAAGGAAAATCATTTTGTAACTTTATTCTTAGTGCATTATAAATATTTATTAAATATGTTTGCTATCAAGAACATCACATTGTTACATTACAGTAAGGCAACTGGCTCCCAGTTACAACATAATCTGCTCTTCTTTTTCTTGTATTGCATTTAAAATCCTGAATAATAATTTTTGCCAATCCTCAAGAAAGAAATTACAAATCAAATTATTCCTGTATGCTTTCAGGAGTCACAGTAATAGTACATTAATACTGATGCACAGAACTTAAGACAGATTTCACTGTATTCCCTTATCAAAATGTTTTCTAATCTCTGGTCCACCTCGTATGTCAGGTGCTGCTTTATAACTTCTCTTGTAGACCTAAAGATACAGCATCTTCAGTTGACCATCCTCCAAAGGGCAAGTTCCCTTTCTGTAGGTGTTCAACTAGTTGTGTGAATGTTCATTACAAAATGTTAGCAATGCTGTATGATATTATGACTCATTATTATACTGTGTAACTTGTAAGAGCAAGTGGGTCTATTTTATACATTTTGAGATTTTCTGCATCTGAATTATTTTTATTTCTGTAACTCAGCTACTCTCATTTCTGTAGTATATCTTGTTATACCATGCTACTTTGTTCTTTATTGCATCTATTTCTTTAACATGTTCTGTAATTGTTAGCTGAACAGTCAGTAACCTTGAAATATTGAAAACCATTGTTTTGTCCATTTGGCTAACAATAGATCCAGTACTTATGAGTTTATGCTGTTCACATTCAAACAGCACATGTTTCACTATTCATCTTGATTTTAACTTCTTTGAGCACTTTTTCTGCGTTCTTAAAATAACTCCTTGCAATGGACACATTTTTCTGTTCTTTAGATATGTTCCCATCATCTTGCCTACCTTCCATAGTGCCTGATAATGCTTTATATTTATTTTTTATTGAAATTATGGTAACAAAAACCTTTATTCCTTTTCACATCAGTTTCCTTTTGCTCCCTCCCTGTGTATTTAAGAACAGCAGTGTAGTCTCACTTATTGATTGTGTCTCTGCTATGTTTGAGTCACTCTCACATGCATTAGCACTTGTCCCTTCATCCTGTCTGACATATTAAAAACAAAGAAAACACTACTGGTTGTATCTAAAGAGTGGAAACTTTAAAACTAACTATAATGCACACCATCTACTGAACTCAAAAGACAAAAGGTGGGCAAATGAGCCCTAGAGCCCAGGAGTGTAGCTAGGATCTTCAAATTTGTTCTCACAACTCTCAAACTGCTACCCCCCCCCCCCCCCAGCCAAGCTACGGCCATTCTCGTAATTCACAGTTCACTCTTTTAGTGTCAATGAAGAGGCATTCGCTGTAACGCCTCTTCAGTAATATAATACAGATTCACTCAAACTCTGTTCCTTGAATTGAAAATGAACCTGAAAGTCAGTTCTTTGAAAAATGCGGCATGGTAGCTGGGGTAGAGGATTCATGCTTTTGTTTTCTGTAACTAAGGTACAGGTTTTAAGCTTGAGTAAATTACTAACTACCTGCTACCCCTAACTAGGGTGTTTCATTCACACACACGCCCCTACCTACCTCTTAGTGCAAGAAATATGGACAAAGCCTAAAATAAACAGGGACAGATATTAAATAATGCTGTTGTGAACTTAGAAAGTTGCTAGAATAACAGGATTTGTGCTAGTATGAATTTTTCTAAAGGACATGAAGTCTGAAACTCAAATGTCTGTCATTATTTAACAACTTCAACCTTCATTGATTTTCTAGAAAATCACAAAATTTATGAGGAACAGACAAAAAATATGGGGCAAAAATCTGGACATTCTGCAAAATTTGGACAGTTAAGAGGTATGCTACCTACCTACCTCACACACACACACACACACACACACACACACACACACACACACACACACACACACATACACACACACACACACACACAAATACCTCTCAACCTCTTAGAGCAACAAACCCATAAATAAAACTGAGGCAAAGGCGCAAAAATAAGGACATTTTTTAAATATTGCTCTTATAAACTTAGAAAGATAATAGAATAGTTGTAGGTCTTGCATTAGTACGAATTTTCTGAAAGGTATGAAATCTGAAACTCAAACGTCTGCCATTATTTTTTAACTTTAGTCTTTAATGATTTGCCACTAATTTGCCAGAAAACCACAATTTTATGAAAAACAGACCAAAAATGTGATGCAAAAATATAAAATTGCCAGACAATACCGCTGGGAACCTGTCAAAGAAGGGACACCATTTTAATATGAGCACTGTTAACTTGAGCAGCTGACAAAATTAGAGAATCTACATGCATTTCTGAAATAAAAGTAATGTATAACTCTGATCATTACAGTTATTTATAACTGTAAACCTTCCATGTTTTCTTCCAAAATTGCTATGAGGCATTATTAGGGGGAGAGCAACATTTTGAGCCAAATTTGGGGACAGTTGAGAGGTTTGGATATTCCTAATTCTATAAAGCAATTTATATGCATATACCTCTCAACCTCTTAATGCAGGAAATCTGGACAAGGCCAAATATATTGGGGGAACATACAAACAGTACTAAAAATTGATTTTGTATAAACTTAAGACAGTTGATAGAATAACAGGTCTTGCTTTAGCATGCATTTTTCTGAAGATTATGACGTCTGAAACATAATGTCAGTCATTATTTAGTGACTTCATTCCTAAATGATTTGCCAGAAAAGTTTTATTTTGCATTTTATAGCACAAACACCAATAAATATCTGCTAAACAAAGCAATGCAGTCTCACAATGATACTAGACTTAGCATTAAGACTTCTCTGCCCTTGAAACTCACATTCATTGAAACAGCATTGAAACCCACATTCAAAGAAAATACATTTTGCCAGTGGCAGATAAAGATTAACTCTGGGCTGTTTTCAAATCATAGGCCCCTTGCACATGAAACATACAAATGCTCTTTGATACATCTTCCTGATTGTATTAAATTATATTCCTTGTACAATACAGTATAGTTGTTAGAGAGCATTTTAAATTTGTTTTGAACATTTTTCCAGTAAACAATGAAACAAAATGCATGCACCAATAATGACAAAACAACCCAATTCAGAACATTTCCATCATAAAAGTCTACTCAAACTTCTACAGTCCACCAGTATCAGTAAATATGCACAATCTCTGAACTAGTAAAAGCCATCTACATAATTCCACATTAAAGAAATCTGTAACTAATGAAGAGGCTGCTGCTAGCAAACAACTTTATATTTCATGGTTTCATCTACAAATAAAGTGCCTGTTGTCCATGAGGAATAAATTGCCTATGTTGCATTAAAAAAATTATACGCTAGTAATATTGTAATAGGGAATGGATGGCAAACAGATAATAGGTTCATAGTTACTACTAGATATCTTCGCCAAAAAGGAGTACAGCATCCACCCCACTTTACAACACAGTACAATATCAGCAATGCATCTTCCTTCTGTGGAAGAACCCGCAGCCTTCTGCATCAAAAGCAAATACAATACCTGTTGTGCTATTAACAGTGCAAGCAGACTCTGCATAAGCAGCACTAAACTTTAGTTCCCCTGCAGCTCTCAGCTCCTTGTAAAATGTAATCAGCACTCACCTGTATCTCTGAACTTTGCAGCACAAGAAATCTGGAAAAAAGCCAAGATTTATTGGGGGGGGGACAAAAGCCCAAAAAACGCGGACACATTTTAAACATTGCTTGTATAATTTTGGAAAGATGCTAGAATGAAATGCTGTGTTACCACCATGCATGTCTTGAACCCAGAACCATATACACTACAGTCAGTGTAACATACCACTATGCTAAATCAGCAGTTTGAAAAATAGGAAGACTGAAACTTAATGGCTATCATTTAGATAGCTCTCAACCTCTTAGCACCAAAAACCTGGACAAACAAAGCCAATAATGAGGGAATACAAATTCAGTTTTCACTTCACACTTTAGCACAAAAAAACCTGGACAAACAACAAAAACAATAATGGGGGAAATACAACTTCAGTTCTCACTTCTCACCATAGCTCACAACTGTATGGTGGTGGTTAGGGACTTTAGGCTCTTCTTACACTGAAGCAAAGGTACAGGGTTTGAGCTTGAACACCTATAGCCAGCAGGTGTATTATGTGGGGGGCACACACACACACACACACACACACACACACACACACACACACACACACACACACCTGATAATCCATTCACGATCACCACAATGATAACCCATTCTCGATTGCCTTGCCCTTCCACTCACTACAACCAACAATGATTATCCATGCGGCATTTCCCACTCTCAGCCAGCCAGCCAGAGATGATGTGAGCTCAATTCTAACTGGCTGGTGTGTAGCCATGAAATGTAATTTAAAGGAGCCAACGCTGTTTTTTTTTTTTTTTAATTAAAAAAGCTACCCCCTCTTCTAAAGAAGTTGTACTGAAATCAGTACAGTGCGTATGCCTCCCGACATCCCTGCTAGAGTCATTAGCCTAGTAACATCATGTGATTGTTTGACTCCACCCCACCCCACCCCACCAGTGTGAACTCTAGATTTCCCATAAACAATCCCCAACCGTACTTTACTCTGCCCTCCAACATACCTCCTCCTCACTTGCCCCTGCACTACCACAACTGCACCAACAATGGTGTGCCTTAATGTGCACCGAATAAAGATTGTCTGCGACCTTACTCTTCACCACTCAAGCAACCAGACCTCCATCCCAGCAGAATCCATTACCTTTCAAATCCACTTCCTTTAGACCAGTGACTGTTGCTCACTCTGCACCCCTCATTTGTGATCTCATTGTGCAGTGCTCTAGTGACTCGGACATCCATAGTAGCAGCCTTCATCACCTTTCGAACCTGCTTCCTTCAGGTCACCGACTGATGCCCATTGCATTCTTCTTCACTTGCAAAAAAAAGGAGAAGTGTAAATTCTTGGCACACACATAACCAACTTCTTAATGACACATTGAGGGCTGCCAGGGACCTAAACTGATCATCAACTGCACAGCCGCTACCCTGGCGCACAACCCCCATCCCCCAGAGAGTGTAACCTTGACCACTTTACCATTATACTGCTTTGTTCTGCAAGTGCTCCTGACTTAACATGCACACAGCAATTGCAGTTGAAATACGTAAAACAACAAGTGAAATCCCTCCATAAAACACATACCCCTCAGGTGTATGACATCTCAAGGAACATTCCTCATATGGGCTCATAACAGTGCATGTTCAGACTAAATCATTATTTCATTAAAGGCTTATTGTAACTAATCACTTATTAACTGTCCTATGAAAGGCACAGTCAAAGTTGCGAATGAGCCATTGAAAGGGTTCCACCTTTTTCCCATTTGTTCCATATTGTAAGTAGCAGCATTCCTAAAGATGCTGTGCTTACCAATTCCACCCCTTCATACCTGCAGGCTCTAAACTGCCCCCAAGGACCCCTATCCAACACTAAAAATGAAGTCCTTTACCTTATGTCTATGAGGCAACATTATCACTCTACCCACCTCTTACCATCTGTATTAGGCCAGCTGTCAGGTCTGGGGCCCCAAATTATGAGGTAAAGTTCTGTCCATTCAGCCACTTCTGAACAACACCAATGTCTTCTTACTGCAAGTAGCCAAACATCTATGCAAACAGTTTACTATTACTTTCACGAAGTGCAGGGTATCGAGCAACACATGCTTGAATCACTGTTTTCAAAATGGCAATTACACAAAACAAAATGATCGATTTCTAATGACTGAGTGATGTGTCACTCTCGTTCATTCCTGATTCAACGTGCAGGGAGATAATGGTTCAGTGGGGAACAGGGAATTAGCCCATTTCCTTACTGTAGTATGATCTCGGATTGGTATATTTAATGAGCAGGGGGGTGCAACCCCCACATGGGGAGTGCAGGAGGGTGTACCCTACCGACAAAATAGTAGCATTAATGTACCATTGACTGTAGAGTGTAATGGTATGTTAATGTACATAGCATGGATGACTGACGTCACCTCCTGCTATGTGGAATACATTGAACCGCAGTTGTTGATGTATTCATTTTCACCTTGGTTTACTTTTTGGTATTCCAGGTTCAGCATTCCAGGTCAACATTCTAAATGGTCAACCGAAGTGGATGTAGAATGCCAATAGTAAACCCATGTGAACCATACCTCTCAACCTCCTAGAGAAAAACCTGTGAACAAAGGTATAATTTAGAGTAGAACAAAGGCCCAACACCAAAAGGGGAGTCAGATCTGAACAACAACCCCCCTCTGGAAAGTATTGTAATAAAGGGGTCACACACTGGGGCATAGGTTCATCAGTTAGCATTGAGCTAACCTCCCTTGTGGCCATTTTAAGCCTAGCCAATTCAGGCATTTGAGAATCAAACCCTGCACCATGTGTCTGTAAAGCAAATATCTTAACCATGATGCTAACCTTCCTCCAGCAAAATAAACCATTATCCTAGGTGTTTTAGTGAGAAGATGCAAAGACAATCCCCTGCAAGGAGGTAATAGTGCAATACAAGTATTCTTCAATGCTGCCATTATTTGCTAACCTCATTCTTAAATGATTTGCCACTCATTTGCCACAAAACCCAATCTTATGGCACACAGACCAAAATATGAGTCAACATGTGGACATTTAGCAAAGCTGAGTATCCTCAAGAAGTATGGATACCACCGAAAATCACACGCACTACCAGAAAGCACTTGACCATTTAGAGACACTCAGTGCTATACCATTCACACCTTTTTTTTGTCAGCAAAGGATAACCCCCTCCTGCTAGAACACCACATATTTAACAAAAACATCAAGCCACAAAGAAATAAAAAGTTACACGCACATGGTTTAAAGCTGTTGATCACCACACAATCAGACTCAATATCCACCAGACAGTATCTAATCCATGCTAGCTGTCATCCAGGGAAAGAACTGGGCAAAGAGAGACTATTCTGAAGTGATTAAGCTCCTTGCCTTAAAACACAGAGTCCAATCTGGACTGGAAAAATGGAAAGTCTGAAGCTTAAATGTCTGTCATTATTTAATGACTTTCATCCTCAATGATATGCCAAACACCATTTTTAAAACACAGGGTCCAATCCGGACCTCAAGAGTAGAAACTCTGAAACATTATTTAGAGACTTAATCCTCTATGATATGCCAAAACCGAAAAACCGCTAATGTGCAAGGTAAAATTACCTGGCGACACTCTGGACAGCTGAATGGCATGCTCAAATATTCACGCATCCACCGGTGAACCATTTTTCAGAAGGCCAGCGTTCTTTCTTCTCTTGCTCCTTTTTTCTGCTCTTTTTTTATTAATATATATATATATATATATATATATATATATATATATATGTATAGACAAATAAAGACCAAGAACTGGCCTGAAATGAAACATCACACATCTGCACAATACCTCCACCTCCCACAGCCATCAACTCCATAATGGACCTGTGTGGCAGCCACCCATTACTTGCAACAAATCACACAGCCCAGAAAGCATACCACCATCATTTTGATACCATCTGAGCTGAAAGGTGCTACCATCACTGCTCCACCTCAGCAATGCTTACTACTCCATAACAATTTCCCTAGCCCATTTCCCTAATTACAGATCTCTAAAATTTCTCTTTCCTTTTAGTAATAAAGAAAATCTCTGATTTCAGTCTATTTTCCAGTATCTGTAACGAAATCAATGTTTTGTGTATAATTTCCTGTCTGTCCTTTTGTCTTATATAACATCTATGTAAATTTTCATTCCTGCATATGTAAGCTATATTCTCTTGTTGTAACAATACTTTGAATCTTGCAATTTAATTATGTACTTCTATTGTGTATTGGAGCTTTTCTCCTCGGGCCTCTACTGAAAACGGATATGTATCCAGCTAGACCAGCCCGGTTAACAAATGTAAAATAAATATAAATAAATAAATAAATTTAAGTGCCGTAACCCTGCTAAAAAAGGCCCTGTGCAGATACCTCACACTAAAGGGAGTATCCAAACTGCTGACAAGTGAATACCCCCAAACCAATCAATACAGCTTCTCCCATGAGCAAATAATGGAAAACTGCATCAAGCAAAGTAAACAAAATGGCCATAGTGCAAACACACAACCCCCGAACCACCTTTATCCACTCATAATAACAACTGCACAAAATGCCCGCAAATTTTACCTACCAACTGCCAGAATTACCAAAAGAAATCTCACCTTACCTCTTCAAGCTACATCTAATGGACAGCCTAATGCTGCAATCCCTGTACATGTAATAAAGTCCTCTTAATGTTATCCTGCCACTAACCCCTTACAAGCAAGAAAGTAATACACTAACTAAATCTATGTGTACCAAATATCTAGAATCACCAAAAAAAAAATATATATATATATATATATATATATATATATATATATATATATATAGATATAGATATACAGCCATATGTATTTATAAACTCTATATACCCATGAATATCTCCTTGCTGCACCACTGTTGACCCAAGGCCTACCTGCTATGTCCAGTACCTACAGGTCATCTTGGACATGCTGCTTGCATTAACAAGTTCACGCCAAAATGTGATTTCTTATCCAGCTATGCTTACATAAAAGCCATTAAGCCCCTCCCAACCCTTACCTCATTTATTCCCAATCATCCTTCATTCCTATTTAAATCTTTCATCCTCCCCACCTTACATCCCCTACCCTCTTAATTCACACTACTAATTCTATCTAAACCTCCACCTGAATATGACCCTGGGCAAATTGGTTTGCTACCAAACCTCATTTGCCAGATTGACTCTCTTATTTCAAGAATATTGTTAATATCACCCGTATTAAAATCGGTTTCAGCAATATCTATGAATGCAAAAGAAAACTTTTTAAAATTGTTACACTCTGTTTTATGCTTTGCCAAAGTGTTTTACTGTCTTGATTTTTTATAGCCGACCTATGTTCGTTTACATGTTCAGAAAACATTCTGATCATCTTACCAACATAAAAATTGTCACATGAATCTCAAGTGCCCCTGACACAAAATACAAAATTTGCATTCTCCAAATGTATCACAATTATTTTCAGTTTTTAAATTCATAAAAGTTTCTTATATCCAGTTCCACAATCCCCTTAGAGGAAATAGTTTATTTAATTTCAACAGTACTTTCAACTTTATCACTCAAAAATTTCTTAACATCTCCAATGTAAAGGACATCAATTCTGAAATGAATAAACAGTCTCTTGTTGACAGTCATGATGTTCAGAATTTTACATTCATTCAATGGCTTATGTATTTCTTCAATGCAAACGTATATGCATATCTGACATCAGTATCAGAAAGGTTGTAACTTCTTACCATTGGGCTCTTCCTGTGTAGGATTACTATGTGACAGATTTTTCATTGGTTATAGCTTTTCCAAGCTCATCTCCATCTACAGCTTATGTCAAAGTTCTTTTATATGCAACTTCCAGTATTGTGTTGTAGCATGAAGGAGTGTCTCATTCTGATTCTCCATCTTTCAGTTGAACATCACTGTTCCTTTTCCACTGACAAGGCTTGTAAAACACAAGGAGAGGAAACTTTTTACTTTCTGAAGCAGCCAGAATCAAATCAGTCTGTCTTTTAATGTGCCTACTGCAGGATGTATTGCCCTCGCTTTACACATCAGTCATGCCAATCAGCCAATTGGCCCTACAATCTTCATACTGTACATTTTTATTGTAGATAACATTTACAGTCTTCTTTTTCACTGAAAGAAGGTTGGAGAGATAGATTCCTGCCCCAGAGACTTCCCATACTCTGGAACAAAGTGGATGGGAAATAGGAAATTCACCCCGGGGATCACTTCTGTGGCTCTGCTGGACAGGGGCACAGGAAAATAACTTTCTTGGGTGGCGAAAGCAAGAGAACCTTGCTGGCTAGGTTTACATAGAGGGCCTTGGGCCAATAGCCTAGTACCTACCTATGAACCTATGAAAGTATCTCCCTCTGGAGCTCATCGCCCAACTTAGATTCCTTTGTGGTGTGTGTTTAATACATGCATCAGTGTTGTAGTAGCCTAAGCTGTTTGGGTCTTTCCATCTACATAGTCAGATTCCCAGAGTTTTGAGTGCCCTCCATTCATTCTAAATGCCAAGGGTTCATGTGCAACTCTATATAAAAGGCAGCTAGAGCACTAAAAGCTTTAGACCTTGTTTGTTGCCAAAGTGAGTGCTTTGTTGGTGGGCCCTGTGATTCTGTCAGTTGGGTTTGGGAGTCTTCAGTAGCTAGGTAGGTAAGTCCTCTCTGGGGAAAGCCTTCCTATTTTAATTACATTTTAAATGTGTGTGTGTGTGGGGGGGGGGGGGTATCAGAAATTTTAGCTTTTGCTGAGAAGCAAAGTGATACCGATGGTCATTATATCATGTTGATGCTTATGTAAAAGTTTTGTGTGGAAATGTTTATTTGTTGACTCAAAACTTTATCATATTTTCAAGTTTTATGTATTTGGGACAGGTTATTGTGCTTCTGAGGGACTTTTATGTACCTCAGAACCATTTATCCTGTCCCACTTATCTAACCAACTCCCCAAGGATCTGCTACACTCATAGAGAAAAGAAGAAAGAAAGAAAAATTGTAAGTTAAAGGGTCTACAGATTTAGACCACTAAGGTTTCCCTTAGCCACTGGTGGGTGACTACTGTGACTGCTTGTTGTACCTATTTTTGGTGTACCTTTCCAAGCTCCAAAGATCCGGAAATAGCCACATACTCTGAGGATGTAGGGATGTCTTTAATGGGCAAGTGAGAGCCACTGTAAAGGAACAGGTGAAGGTATTCACTAGACCAGGATGGAGTTGTGGAAGCTAGGTCCATTGTGCCTAGGGGTCAAGTTGTATTCTGGAAGAGTGTGCTTAGTGTGGAAAAACTTCCAGTCTGCTGTTTCTGTTTTCCTGAACAGAGTATATTTACTAGGATTTTCCAAGAAACTGATAACTGCTTTTTCCTTGCCTTCAGAATCTTCATTAAAGAAAAGGAAAATAATTCCTTCTCATTCTGACCTGACTTTTCAGAAAGAAAATTCATTGCAGTGTATGAATGTATGTCAACAGTTTCTTCTCAATCTGAACATTCTGATTTTGAGGAAAATGTAAGCTACATATCTTTCTGCTGAAGAAATTTCATTCGCTGACATTTTATCTAACACAAAACAGGTGTTTCAGTGTGATCAGAATTAAATTCTTATGGCACAGAAAAAAGAAATATTATGATTTGTCAAAGCTACAGACACTAAAAGCTGTGCCTATTCCTCTTGTATTCTTGTATTGCCTGCTTTAGAGAATATTTTTCTTACTGCCTCTAGTCTTAAGAACAGAAGGTGGTCAACCTTCTGTTCTTAAGAGCTTAGTCTGCAAGTCAAACATCACGATTGTCACCCGGTATAGGGAACTAAACTTAACTCAAAGAAAACATGCTAGAGAGACAGATATATGTCTTAGAGATCGACCCTTCTTTGGAATAGGCTTCCTATTCACATTAAGCAGAGCCCTTCATTGACCCTCTTCAAATGCAGTTTGAATCAATGGATGGGTAATCACAAATTCACACCTGGGGTAGTGTCTTTGTCCCTTAAGGACAGGAGCAATCTGTAAGATACTGAATGTATAGCTACAAATTCATGCCATCCTCTTGCCCCTAGATGCCATATATTGGGCAAAATCATTGGCTAGGTTTGTAAGGGCTGTTAATCTCCTATGAACCTATGAACCTATGACATATTATATAAGGCTCCTCAAACACACAAATATCTGCTTTCTAATCCTAAAGCACACCCAGCAGTTATTTTTCTTTTGAAATCTGTTGCTGGTAAACATGTTACTCCTGCTAATGCCAGTCCTTCTGGTGAACATGGGAAAGCACTGGATAAGTTGGGGAAGAAAATGTATTCTTCTAGTACTTTAACTTTTAGGATTTTAAACTGCCAAGCTCACGTTGAAAGTTTTCACTTGTGTTTGTTGAGAACATGTAGACATTAATGGTTAACCTTCCTTCCTTCTGAGGTAAATAATTCATTAAATGCTTCTTTTTCAGGAGTTAGTTTGAGAAGATGTGTTTGTCTGTATTCTCAAAATCTTCCTAATGATGTTAAATATAAGATTTTAAATTCATCCATAAGTAAAGAGACTCCTTTTGGCCTTTCTGCAGCTATGTGCTGCTTAAGAAGTGTGATAAAAGGGGAAAACTGATTTAAGGAGTGACTCAGATTGTTGAAAACCCTCCTATTTCAGACCAAATGATAGATTCCCTCATCCTCAGTCCATTTTCAAATAAACAGTTTACAAGAAGCTAGTAATCAGGGTTTAAAAAGAACAATAGAAAGGAGGCACAAAACGGAGAGGAAAAGCCTCCAAATCTCAAAGGCAGTCTGCCAGTCAGCATGAACCTTTCTGTGTCCCTGTGACAACATCTTGTCTTTTGGCATCACATAGTGGCAGACAGTTGGGTACTGAGAGTAATGGATGTCACAGTGGTGCAGTGGTAGTGTTGTCACCTCACAGAAAGAGGCTCTCCTGTTTGATTCTTGGCTGGAGTACATTCTGTGTGGAGTCTGCATGCCCTCTCTGTGTTTGTGTGGGTTTCCTCCAGGTACTCCTGTTTCCTCCCACATTACAAAGACAGGTGTCTGGAGCATTTCTCTCCAGGCCTCCGCTGAAAATTGGCTTCATTCCAAGTCAGACTGTCCCAGTAAACAAATAATAAATAAATAAACAAAATAAATAATGCAACAGGGGTACTCTTGGCAATGGAAACTCCTCCTCCTTTGATGGGGATTCCCTCCTTTCTCTCTCTCTGTTTCCTCCCATTTTGAACACTTTGCCCTTCAGAGAGTCATAAAACCAGTGCCTATCAGTCTCCACGACAAAGATTATTATTCACAGATATTTCCATTTCCCAAGTCAGATGGGTCATGGAAGGCAGTGCAAGGGCTTTGTTTTTTAAACCTTTTGTCAAGATTCCAAAGTTAAGACGCTGTCATTTCAAAATCTTTTAAGTTTGATTCCTCATCTTCTGTCATGGTTAAGCTTGATCTAAAGGACATCTATCATCACATTCCTTTTGCCAAACATTTCAGTTTTTTTTTATGATTTGCTTGTCTGGCTTACGTTATCTGTTTTCTGCTTTGCCCGTTGAACTCTCTACTGCACCAGCGGTGTTAACAAAATGCCTGGCTCTAATCCTTGCTTATTGAAGATTCCAAAGAATTTGCATGTTTCTGTATTTGGATTACTCTTTTTCCAGCTCTCAAGTATATATAGCAAATGTTCTGGAACCTCTAGTTTTCAAATCAATTTGCAGAAGTCTTTTTCCATCCCGTCTCTTAAAATTAATTTCCTGGGGTGTTTCCTGGACTCAGCATTGGGAAGAGACTTCAGACAAGGTATGTATGTTTTAATAGTTTTTCCTGAGTTTCTCCAGCTAAAGGCAAGCATCTGCAAGGGAGTTCCTCAGGATTCTTGGGTATGTGGCATTGGTGATAATCATGCTGCCCTTCACATGCTAGACATGAGGAGAATACAATGGTACCTCAGATCAGTCTGGATTCAGCATATGCACCCTTCAACCTTTCAGATTCTCATTCTGGCATTTGTAAAGAAGGAGACTGAATGTTAATTAGACCAGATCGCTTGCAGTCCAAATCTTTCATTCTTTCTTATGATCCCCCAGTCAGTCACCACAGATGCTTCAGATCTGGTGTGGAGAGCAGTTTCAAAAGGGGTAAAATTGCAAGATCTGCACATAATTGTCAAAGAGATGTATGATGTTATCAGTTCTTTGAAGGCACTGAATCATTTCAGGACCTCTGCAAGTTTATACAGACAGAGACCAAACCACAGAGATATGGTACAATAACAAATGGAGGGACACTGGATCCTACACTCTTTGCAAACTGGCTGTGGTAGCCTAGGAACTGGCAAGTCAGCTTGGTCTAACTCTTCAAGGCTTCCTACATTCTGTCAGAGCAAAACCTTGTTGCAGACAATCTCAACAGGACCAAGATCGATGCGTATATAAACACACACACACACACACACACACACACACACACACACACACACACACACACACACACACACACACACACACACACACACACACACACACACACACACACACACACACACAAACACACACATGGAACCTTCATCCTGAAGTCTTACAAGAACTGTTTTGACTGTAGGGACAACTTTACATAGATCTGTTTGTCTCCTTTTAGAAGAGACAACTAAAGAAATTCAGCACCTGGATTTTCTTGCAGACAGCCTGCAATGCATATGCTTTTTCATTCCTATGGACTGGAATGTTCCTATATGCATTTCCACCTTTTCCACTGATTTCCAAGGTTCTTTTAAATATTCAGAAGGACTCTCCAGAATTGTGATGGTGACTTCCTTTTGGCCAAGGCAACAGTGTTTTTCCCTTCTTTTCAATTTGGCCAAGGTCAATTACTAACACAAGTCTGGGGGAGTTTGATATACCCCTGTCTGTTAACTCTACAGCTAACTGCCTAGATAATAGAATTTTGTACCTTTTTTTCTGAGGATGTGCATCATGTACTAAAGGAGATGAGAAAACCTGGTACCAGAACATCATATATGTGCAAGTGAAAGGATTTTCTAAATGGTGCACTCAAATAATCGTGGCCCTCTTCAAGCACGGTTCCCTCTGCTTGTCTGCCCTTTGAAATTCCTTTCTAATAATGGTCTGGTTAAACAGTATTTTAAAGGGGTTTTACATACTTGACCACTTACGAAACAGGTGACTTCTCCATGGGATGTCAGTTTTCTGCTTGAGAAGCTTACTGTACCTCCACTTGAACCCGCCCATTAGCATAATTCTTAATTTCTTAACATGAAAGACTTTTTTACACATTGCTTTGACATCTGCTAGGTGAGCATTTGAGTTACAAGCACTTATAGTGTGTCAACCCTAAAGACATCTCAAGAGTTTACTTTAACCAAACCTGTTCATAGGTTCATAGATTAGGTTCATAGATTAGTACTAAGCTAACTGCCCTTCCGAGCCATTTTAAGCCTAGCCAAGTATCCCTTGTGAGACTCAAACCCTGCACCTTGTGTTTGTAAGGCAAACACCTTAACCATTAGACCACCCTCCCAACCCCTGTTCAGCTAGTCATGCACTTTTAACAATATAAAAACAAATGAACACCAACCAAGGAAGCAGAGTCTCTTATTTGCTTCAAAAGTAATTGAGAGCTTTCATTCTGCGGATAACCAGAACTTCTTCAGAGTCAAAGTCATATCACTTCCACCACCTTTTAAATAACAAAATGGGATGGCCTTCAATTTTAAATATCAAAAACACATTTAATACATAAATATTTCTTAAATATAACAAAACATTATTTAAATAAAATCAAAAAGTAAAAACTGAAAATAGCTTCATGTATTTATATAAAACTATACCTTGCTATGACCAATATTTGGATATTTATTTATTTATTTCCAGTTTGAAGACCGGGGAAGTCCACTGGGCTCAAAGAGCTCATTTTCAGTGGAGGCCCGGGGAGAAAAGCTCCAATAATACATAGTACAAGCTCCATAATATGAAGTACAATACATAGTGGAAACAGAAACAAACTAAGCAAATTTTACATACAAAGTAGTAAAAACTAAACAAAAGTTAAACAGCAATTTGGAGAAGGATCTAAAGCATATTTACATGTTTAGTGGGTTTAGTGGACATTGCTTTCTAAATGTGGGTCCCATTCCAGTGAAATTATTGCTGTATAAAAATTCCTGACAATACCAATATGCATTACAATTAATATGTGAATAAACATTTAATTCCTAGTTTTGCAGCCCTTAAAGTTAAACCACTGCCTATAGATACTTTTATCATTAAGGCCAGGTGAGACAATGGTATTCATAAGAGTTGCCAGTACAACTCACAGTAATTTAATCCAGTCTCCCACACCCCCTCTTGAATCTGGAGTTACTTTTTCAAGCACAAAGGATATATATTTTTTTAAGTTTCCACAATACGTGGAATGCTTATAGAGGGCATTAGTCATACTGCCAACCTTAGTAACATAATTATGTTGGTATATTCTAGTTTTTGAACTTTCATATCTTCTCATATGCATATGGATTGAAATTCTTAGATATCACTAGATCTAAAAAAATAATAACCTTGTTATTGCTTTCACTAGTGAATCTCAAAAGGCTGGTTGTGAAATTAATATACTTTACAAACTGTGCAAACTCTTCAAGGTTCCCTCTCCAAATTATAAAGATGTCATCGAAAAAACTATCATATTCTCCCACCATTGGGCAAAATGTATAGGGAAAAACTTTGACCATAATACTATATTGTCACATACCGGGGCTGAAGAAGCTGCCATAGCCATACTTCTAGTTTGTTGGTACTATTCAACCTCAAACTGCACAAAATTGCTCATCAAAATCACCACTATACATTCCCTAATTATCAGCATTTAATTTTGGGAGAATTCCATACCAATTACCATAGCACTGAAGAACAATTGTATCCCCTTGTCATGTGGTATTAATAGGTATAAATCCATTATATCACTTATCATTAACAATTTCTTGCTAAACTCAGTGTTGCCCACTACTCTCAAAAACTGCTAGGAATCTTTTAGTAAATGTCCTTTGTTACTGCAAAAGCTTTTTTAATTTAAAATTAATATACTTAGCCATTGATTCTGTTTTAGATCCACCCACAGCCATAGTTGGCCTAAGGGGTAGGTCTGTAACAGACCTGTGAATCTTTGGTATTCTAAAGATCGTAGATATTCATTTTTCTTTTTTTAACTATGAGGAATTCCTATAATTTTGGTGGTGGATTATGAGTTAGAAGATTGTCTTCTGACAATAAATCTGACCTATACAATGCTGTATTAATCTTCTTTCTGGATACAAAGGTAAAATATTCTCTATAATTCAAGTATTCTAACTTTTTCTGGAAATATGTAGAAGTGTGTCCATAATCACTACTCTACCACCCTTGATGGGTTTCATAGTAAAGTTCTACTACTCATAATTTAATTCATCACCACATTTTCATCCTTTGTAAAATTGTGGTAAGTCTCCTTATTTGATTAAAAAATTGTCTATTATCATTTTCATACATTTTTTCATATAACGTGACTGGAGGACTCACTGAAGGATTGAATGTAGTTTTCTTATAAATCTCATTACCCCTGCTGAAGTCAACGTTGATTGAGCCTGTCACAATTCCCCAACACTGGCAATACTATTATTTCCATAATTCTTTTTCTACTCCTCTGCTGTCCTCCAGTACCAAGTCTTTCTTTTACACCCTAAGCTTTATCTTAAATATCCTGCTTATTTCTCTACTGTCAGTGATAATCTTCTGTATATTTCTACACTTCCCTACATATATCTCTTTAATATCTCTTTAACTACCACTACTACCACCAAATATTCTCCCATGTGTTGCTTAATATGATGTTTAAACTGTATTTTTATGTTACATTGGTAAATAACTAATATAATCTTTGTTATTTATTCCTGTACTTCTTAAGCAAAATGTGTAAACCTGGTATCTTTACACTCTATATAATGTGAGTATTCCTCTTCGTAACATTTGTAATTTGACTTTGTGCCTCAAGGAGCTTTTCTCCCTGGGCCTCCTCTGAAAAAAGGTTACTTCTAGTGTTTGGTCAGACAATCCTGGTAAACAAATGCTAACAAATAAATTAATAAACATTTTTCTTATCAGAAATCATACATTGTAAATTTAATTTTCTAATGTATAATTTAATTTTTATTTACATGTCTGCTAGCCTTGGTCCATATGTTCGTTCAAAAAATCCTGTATTAAAGTACCAAACTGTGGAGTAATGTCTAAATGGATTAAATTGCACCACCCTCCTCATTCATCACATCCACATTGTCCAAATGGGTACCTTTTAATGCATAACTGTTTAAATCACTGACTAAAGGCCACCTGTGCTGACTGAGAACCAGTACTACTATCAACGGTTTCAGTCACAATCCTTTGTTGACCACTATCCCCAGAAGAGATATCCCTTACCTCCTCTGCATAGGACCTGGAGGGTTCATCGATTCCTCCCCCAACATCCTCCTGCATGACCCTCAAGCCCATCATGTTTTTGATGTTAATAACTGCTCATGGTTAAAAACCTTTTAATACCTACAATTTATGGGATACCATAGACCAGTTATGGTCTTCTAACTGAGCCTGGAGAGTAGTGACTTGGTAAGAGAATCAATCTGTTTGTCTAATCTTTGCTGAGTTCATTTGAATCTGGGGTACACTCTGGTATTATTTCTCAGTACTGAGCTGACTCATGCAAAGATTTGTGAAACAGTAGTGGTACTTTAGTACCTACAGTGGATTGGTTCCTGTTGTGGACCACTGCTGACAGTCCATTTTCTATAGTTGTAGCCAATATGATTGCAAACAGAGTCCCTAGTACAGTCACCCAAATATGTATGTAACCTAGATCCATCACACAAAGTGATTTATGGGTTATCATGAGCTCTATACAAAGTAGCTAAACTGCATTCTCAACCAAACTTAATCTGGATGCCCATTACTTAACTGATCCAGCAATATAATGCAAGATGGCATTTTTTCTGTCCAGAGAAATTTTGGCTGTATCAGACTATCCAGTTTTACTCTTTTGAGTGGTGAACATAAATTTCAGCTCATCCTCCCCTACCATTTACCCTTTCAACCCCGCCCCCACTTATGAGGAAACTGCACACTTTGCATATAAGATTTCCCAAATCAATCAGTTATTCCTCCATGATAGCTGTGGTATGCTGCAACATATCCTATTTTTTAGTTCCCTTTCTACCCTTCCTTCACTTTAACAGCTGTTCCACTGCCCTATGCCTTTTGGTATGTCTAAACACTATGAAAGAACTCCAGGCAAAGAAAACTAAATCCCACTCAGTTTTATTAAGCGCTTTTCGTCGTTCTTATTAGAATGACTTCTTCAGATGAATTACAGAACACAACCTACAGCTTATATATCCAACCTACAGTAATTAGACAGTAATAAGTACCAATTAACTAATCAACTAATAAACTAATTAGTTAGTTGTTTTAAGGTTAAAGACGAATACATATATATACACACAAATCTACAAATGTGGTGCATAAATTGTGTAAAATTAATACATAAATTAAATCAGGATGAATGTGAAACTGACTACACTTGTACTAAAATAATGACATCACAATTTCTAAAATATATATAGGATATATAAAAAAGTGACTCTGTGATAGAGTACTGCGACATAGTATATTCCATGCCCTACAACTTGTTCAATACGTCTAAAACGAAACTGAAGAATCTATTAGGTTAAAATTTAATTTCAACGTCTGTATACAAATAACCCCCATATTAAGAAATTAAACAAGTTAAATCTATTAAAATATAGAATATAAAATATATTAAATATGGAGATTAACAAGTTGTAAAAAGAAGTATATTAATTAAATATTAATTATATATACTATTCATTACTTATCTATTCAGACTTCTGAGTTTTAGAAGACATGAAATATTACAGTGTTCGTTTAGTCCTGGTGCCAAGAAAGCATTAGTTCTGAGTTGCCAGGATAGTTCATGTTCTTCCAAGAAGAAGAACTGAGAGGTAACAGAGAAAGAACTGATGTGTATTACAACCAAAATGACTGTCTTGATAATTTCGACTATGTATATCAAGGGGCTATACCAAAGAAGAACTTTAACGACCAAAGGGTACAAAAAAACAACAAGCGTCCCCCGAACAAGCCGAGGAGATAGTCAACAGATTTGGGCTACCTGATATAATCACTAACAAATGTGTTTTGGCTGGTCTGTCTTTGAAACTGTGGTTTCCTTTTGGTATGTCTACTGGCACTTCAGTCAACCCCAGGTCCAATGCCTGAATTTAAGCAGTGATCAGCAAAAATCTGAATGATGTCCTGGGGGTAGTTGATGTCCTAATTCAAACCATTTTTTTGCATATTTGCCCTACCTCTATTTTTCCCTTTTTCCCAGCTGTGTGTATAGCTGTTATTGTGTCTGGGGGCTGGATGTGTAATGGAGACGTGGCATATATTCAGAAATAGTAAAGTTAGAAGATAGAGCATGTAGAGAAAACCTGATTTTTTTCTGCTGCAGCAGAGAAACTCAAAACAATAGACTGTATTAATTTTATGAAAGTACAAATATGCAACTAGACTGGTGTTTTTCCACAGCAGGATTTGTTAATTGAAAGGGCACATTGTCTGTATACTGAAACTTGACCATAAGAAAGCAGCCAAGACCTGTATTAGTAAAGATGCAATCATTGTAGCATAATGAGTTGTACCTGACAAAATTGTTGCAGAAAGTAAAAATATTAAAACTGGAGGCAACAAAGTGTTTGTGGAAAACGCTTATTCATTGTGCACCAGTCAGAAGAGAAACAAGGTTATCTCTGCAATCAGAATATTGAGAGGCAAGTGTAAAATCCATCCTGCTGTATCCACCTCCTTCAGAATATTTTTACTGGGGGATCAAAGACTTTTGTTGATACACAACAGGCTAGGGAGGAATTACAATGTTTATCCAACAAAGAGTGAACCAGCAAACAGAAGGGGATTCTTCTTATTCTTCTGACAATAAAGTCCATAAATTTACTTTACCTGTGAAACCTTTTCCATTCTTCCATAGAAAAAAATTAGCGAGGGACAGAAAAATGCACATGAGCAGAATAAAAGAATTAGGAGTACCTTGGACTTGAACCAGAGACTTCTACTGGGAGATTGTGATGATCAGAAAAAAAAGCAGCAACAATGAAATCCGTGAATAAATGGGAAATTATAAAGCATCAGTCCCACTAGATATAGGAAGACTCATGAAATATGGCTTTTCAAGAAATAGAGAAAGAGGAAATGTGTTGACTTTGTTAAACTTGTGAATGAAGTGTGAAGTATAACCCATTTTATATCATTAATTTTTAGAAGGATGCTGAATGAGAATGAAACCATAACTGTAAATAAAACAGTTTTTGTTCTTATTAATATTTGTATAAACATTTCATGATCTAAATGAAATGTTATACTGTAAAGCACTTTTATACATTGTGCAGTCAGGGGCTATTTTAATTGTCAAAGGGGAGTCTTATCTGTGACTGTTGTACATAAGATATATAGAAGAAAGCAGTACTTTAACTTGGCTGTAAGATATACAGGCTTTACTCTGTAACAAATAAGAAAGGCTGGACAGAAGTAAATTAAAGCTAATATGTCATTTTGCTGGGGTGGGAGGTGGGTGTGGGGTTTAACATTTATTTATTGTATTACATGCAGAATTAAGATAATAATTTCAAGTGTTTTAACAGGGGTGGGTGTCTAGATTATTGTCCTTGGCTTAAGCTATAGACAAGCTTTTTAAGCAAATAGGCTTGAAAAATAGGACAGAGTAATGAAAGGCATAGAAAATTGTAAGATTCTTCCATCTAAAAAGTTATTAGCTTGCTTTTTTTTGATTGGCAAATGCTGTCAGTGGAAGACAGATAGTATGCAATTGAAGACAATTGGTCAGGGGAAGTCTGTACATTGTACTGAGAATGAAATTTGTAAAGATTTTTTCATGCATCTGCAAAGTTACTAGCTATTTTTGTCTCATTACTGACAACTTTTACGTTTGAGAAGAGCTGGTGCAACTTATTAATCTTGAGAGTTCTGAGCACTCTTGCTAATACATGTAACATTCAAAGATACCAATAGCAAGCAGTTCATTAAAACATAAAGGATTACCCTGGCATGTATTTATGTTCCACCAAGAACTGCTGTTGTGGATCTTAAAGGAGTACAACAGGTTTCTCTAATGTATTCTTCACCTTCATGGCCCTTTTCCTCCCTATTTACATTGTCCTCTGTAAAGCAACAACAATAAAGCATCTACAATTTTTATAATTCCCCTTACTTCTGTAACAGATGCCTACCTTCTCATACTGTGATGGTTTCACTTACAAAATGATTCTCTCACGTTTGAATAAAGCTTGCTGGAGTCACCCAATTACTGACATCATCGAGGCCAGGCAGTGCAGGTACTTTTTTTTTTTTTTTTATCAGTTCCCTCCCCTAAAGTGACATCACCACAGCCGTCATCTGATTCTAACTAAAATAATAAGACCCACTTATTCTGTGATGTCATGGCTCCCTTGTCCTTCCCCCAGCCTGAGTGCTGTTCATTTTATTCAGTAGTAGTGTAGTAACACCAATGTTTGGACACAGAAATTTGGTATGCATACTTGTACATTCTGCATGGCAAATGATGCTTAAGTGGTGTATCGCTTGCATACTTCTCTGTTGTATTTGCACAAGATACTGCTAGTGTGCAGTGCGGGAATAGAAAGATTAAAACATTACCCTGGTATCAGAGGTGGCAGTGCAACATATTCATAGTGGCTAAACATGAGAGTAGCTCTAAGCAAGCACCATGTGAAACCTGAACAAGCACCTGGAATTATTCAGTGCAGCTTCCACACCTTAAGTCTGAAAATGAATTCACATACTCACATGAACAGGAGTAGCTGCATATTGATGGCTAAAGGTGTATGGGCATGTTGGGTGCTTACTACACTGCAAAACTGGTATGTAATGGTGGAGATATTTGGAAGGCATGAGCAAACACACCAGTATATTAAAGCCATAGCACCAATTGAGCTGGAAGCTGGCAAATAGATTTAGTAAGGGATTTTGTCCATGCACAAATATTTCAACAGTGATTCTTTGTAGTGGCATCCATTATCTGATTCAATGTAAGTTAACCTTGATGTCCTTTATTTAAAAAAAAAATCAATAAAAGATTGACTTTGTTATAAGTGACTTCTGGACACAAGAAAAAGGAAGGGGAAAATATAGCAATGTAGTTTGTATGTACAAAGACAAATCTAGGGACACTGCAAAAGGTTTTTTTTGCAAACCAACCAGTGGAGTAAAAACATATGAAGGCAAACACTGCATACCAACACACTTTGCACATGTAAATCTCAATTTTTAACAAGGTGGAAGCATGAAGTGATACCTTAACACTTAAATTAATAAAGATCTAAATTATTTAATAGTATAAATGTTTTATTCTTTAGCTCCTTGGTGCAAGACCTTACTTGATGTGATTGCAGTCAAGTAAGGCCATGGTTATAGTGCAGCAAAAACATGTCCCCTCTAACAAAGGAAATGCTAGAGCAAAGAATAAATTACATGAGTCAAGCACCCTGCTGAGATCTGCCAAACAGTGGAATTACCAGGTCAAATTACCCTCAGGACTTTGACAGCTAGGGAAGCCAAGTATTATGGGGGAGGGGAGAAGTAAATGGACTGGAATTCATTGTCTCACAAATTAGTGCCATTTAAACTTAATTAGAAAAAAAGGCAGCAGTAAACAGCACTTTGAGTGTGTTTTGTGGCATTTGCACTGTTTCTGTTTTAAGTAGTCATCCAGCAGCAGGGAATGTTACTTACACTGTTCTGTTTTACTCAGTACTTTGTACGCATGCAACATCTATGAAATGACAAGAACTTTAGGCAAACTGAGGCCTGCATGATGTAACATTTTTGAGCCAAACAGTGATTTCTGGGATACTGGATGGCAACCTGATTTATCCAAAACACGTCAATATGCCAGCCTTCAGGTGGTCAGAGTCTGGAATTACATATAAAAATATTTAAAATCCTGTAAATAATCCCAGAGTGCTGTTAAAGTTTAGGAAACATCATGCCATGATGTTTTAAATATGTTTTTTGAGTCTGTGGGTGCGGTACTTCTTTAAGAAAACTTTGTGAGAAATAATCATCTTTAAGCAGGGAATATTATTTATGGATGGAGTATGGAACTTGGTTTGCAATGGTGAAGCTGTATTAGGGGACCTAGAAGGGAAATATAACAAAAGGGGGCCAAACTTCTGAAGAAATATAGCAGAATATGTTGATATGAAAGATGTGAATTCAGTGGAAGGAACTAAAACAAAATTATTATTCCCAAGGTACCATAAATGGGAAAGACTGGCCAGAAATTATGTTTCACATGAGCATGCATACTTACTTGAATGCAGTGACACACATCCAATAACTATTTCAGATCGGGCACTGATAAAAGCTTAGATAAAGATGCATGGTAATGAAGTAAAAATGAGACACTGGCACTTTCCTACTTAGATGTTGAAAGCATAGGAATTTAAGGAATTGGTGGCGGAAATTATATGAGCGTTATTAGGGAAGACGAGACATTTCTTTAGAAGGTATAGCTAGTGAATGAGATAAAATGAAAATGGAGATTAAAAATAGAGAATAAATAAAAGAAAAATAGAAAGATATAAAGAAAAGAAGTAATAAGAATTATTTGGAGGAGATGATAAAAGCTAAAGTACTGCAAAATAAGAGGAATCTCAAAACAAGAAAGAGAAGCAATTGCAGAGTGCTAAATGGAAAATAAGGGACTATTTAGATTATATGCATGTGTTTAGAAAGGTTGCTGTTAAACAACTGGTTTCATAACAATTTCAGAGCACAAAAACATTTAGCACAATGACTTAGGTGACAGAAAGTAAAAGGGTTGTTGCCAAAACATTCTGTATAATATGTTTAAGGAGAGACAATACCCTGGGAATATGATGGATGGGGTGATGAAAGAAGTGATGAATGAAAGGACAAGTAAATATAAATGTATTTTAAGGGCTGAAGAAAATGATAAGAACAACACTTTGGATAAAAGTACAGTGAACAATGATTTGAACTACAAAGGAACATATACCATGTACTTTAAAGTGATTAGTAACAATTGGAGGAAGTTTGCTAACTTCTCAGATTTCAAACCTATTTTTAAGGAACCTCTTAGATTTGTTCTGAAAAAAAAGGCAAAAACATTAAGAAAATGTTAGAACAAAATCCAGAGATGAGAAGAGGGCAGAAAAAACCTGGTACTTTAATTGTGGGACATGTGGACAGTGCCCCTACATATCAAACAAGGAATTTATTTATATAAAGGCAAGGGCTAGTTGGATAGAAGCAACCACCTACTCTAATTGTAACTGTGTAGAGTTACTATATTTAGTAGAGTGTAAGGACTGTGATGCTATTTAAATTGAAAAACTACATGTAAACTTAAAAAGAGAGCATATGAACACGTATATGATGTAGAGAAGAAATATACAAAGAATGCACTATATAAACACACTTTAGAATGCAAACAAGCTGGTTTTAGTTTTTTTGGCCTAGAAGAACTACCTTAAGACCCAAGAGGAGGACCACGGGAAAACAAAATAGAAAACAGGGAAGTCTATTGGCATTTGGTGTTAGAAGCCAACAGACCACCAGGGTTAAATGAAAATATATCCCTGATACCCATTTTAAAATTAAGCTCTACTAGACTCTAGAACAATATTCTTATGGTTAGGTAGCATATGTGTGTGTGTGTGTGTGTGTGTGTGTGTGTGTGTGTATATATATATATATATATATATATATATATATATATATATATATGTATATATATGTGTGTGTGTATGTATATATATATATATATATATATATATATATTTATATATATATATATATATATATATATATGTACCCCTTACAGTTTATGTATTTGAATATCTATGGTAGCAATCCCTTGAGATACACAGAGTGCACATAATTGTTCAGAAAATTTGTTCACTACTTTGCACTGATTTTTTTAAGACTTTACATAATTTATTTATACTTCAGACAACTAGATGACACCACCATTCATGGAAGTAATAGGTTTTAGGACATATTACTCATTTAATGAGATTTATACATATTTTTACAGGCTTTTCAAAAGATTTACTTATTGTTTTTATAGATTTTATTATATCAGTCAGAGATGTTTTATAATTCTTTATTAGTATTTCTGTATGACTATTTGCATCCTTTATCTGCACGGTGGAAACTTAGGTAGCTTGAGAATGAATTTTAAGATTTTTTTATTGGATTAGTTGTTTTGATGATGAGATTAGGGTATTTAAGAACAGAATTTGTAATAGCATTATATCTTATGAAGTCCTGGTGTTTAGAGGATGAAAACGGAGTGATTTTGTTAAGCATTAATAAAGAAGTGTTTTCATAAATGTATAACTTTGGACTGGTGTCTTCCTTCATCTGGTGCCTCCAAGTGCCATTTTTTTTTCAATTTTACTGGTTGCAGTATTTGGGCAGTTTGTTCCTTTTGTTTCTTCTTTAGTTTTATAACAACTTCAAGGCACAAAAACGTTTAGTATAATGACTTAGGCAACAGAAAGTAGAAAGGGTTTTTGCCAAATTTAAGAAGCCTACAAAATAAAAATAACCAGATATTTTACAGATGTATTACAGATATATTTTTTTAAATTTTATGAAAATTTGTATAAAGCAGAGGAATGTGGAAACCAAGAAAAGACACAAATGGAAATATTTATGGAAAATGTAATTATGTGAAGGATAGAGCTAGGTGAGGGTCAGTACTAGCTAAGAGAATGGCAAAGCTGCTGCCAAAATTGATAGATGTGGATGCTTGAAAAACACTGCGCCTCTTTTCTGTTTTATAGCTGAATGTGTAATTACTTGGTTTCGATCTTTAATTTCTCTAAGTCTTGTGGGTTTCTAATACTGTGACAAGAATGTTTACCTATCCAAAGTCAAAGTATGATTAAAGTTTGTGAAATTAGTACTGTTTCAGTCTTTGATGTTAGCCAGAAGTGCTGTTCGGAGCACATGTGGCCCCAATTGACTCCTTCTGCAACTCATATGGAGTTACATGCATTGGTGGCATATCTAAATAAGAATATACATTCTTTTTTATGAGACCTGTTACTCCTACTACTATTATTGGAACTGTGTGGGTGTCCTTCTTCCACATTCTCTTTTCTGCCTGCAAATCTTGGTATTTTATGACTTTGTGTCTCCTTGTACATAAGGCACTATAATTACTTGATATAGCAATTTCTGTGATCAATGCTACTTTTGTGTTCTTTTCATGGACTACTATATCTGTTTTTCTCGCATCATTTTTTTGAACTATTGGTAATGAGTAATCTCATGTGATATAAACTTCATAATTTTGTATAATGTTTTGTGGCACGTTTCCAATGCTTTTCAGCTGCTTCAATACTGCAATGTTTGCACAATCCCCAAAGCAACAGTTTTGCCACATTATTATGCCTTTCATTATACAGAC
>NC_056750.1:134864870-134917218 GCF_019279795.1 Protopterus annectens
GGTAGGCCAACCACACACAAAACACCATTCCAAACCTAGCAGAATGCGGGGGCTTTGTCCCCCCAAACCCATCCAATGTGGGGGGCTGTGCCCCATTCCCTAACTAAATATACCAACTCCAAGATCGCACTACAGTGGGGAAAAGGGCAATTACACAGTGATGGCCAAGTGATTTTATTTTTTCCCTAGGAAAAAAATTGATGTTCTGACCATTTGCGGAAGTTGTAGGTCGCTCTTTATGTCTCGCTGAAATGGCATTCGCTGTTTTGCCATTTCGGCAATCTAATACAGACCCTATATATATATATATATATATATACATATATATATATATATATATATATATATATATATATATATATATATACATATATATATATATATATATATATATATATGGTTCCCCTTCATATGACTGAATTAACGTAAGCCTGAAACTCATAAGCCTGAAAACAAAAGCCTGAAAAGTCAAAAGCCTGAAACTCAAAAGTTTGAAAACACAAAAAATACATATACTGACTTTAAACAACAGAATCACGAATGAAGTTGTAACCAAACTATAAGAAAAACAAAGTTCCGTTCAGACAAACCAGAAAAGTCTTTAATTACAAATGATGCATAAAATCCAACCACATGAGCGCTTTCGTCTGCCCAAAGCAGACTTCTTCAGAATAATAAATCAATGGTGCCTCTGATTTTTATACAATTCTTTACCCTCAACAATTATTCAATAATTAATAAATTAAAACAATCAAGTTAAAAAATTTTTATACAAAATTGGTTCTCAAACTTGATTAACCCTTGGTGTTTTATACATTCTTGAAACTGTCAAATAAAGTGCAGCTATGCTGAAAAAATATATATGTTATTTATGTTTGTATATTATATACGTTTGAATGTGTGTTAAAAACAATTTAATAATTCATATTATGTTTTTTAAAAAATTCATATTGTGTTTTTTTTTTAAAAATTGAATGGTTTGGCAAAGTCTAAAAAAATAATAAACTTGTTTCAAATCAAGGTGTAAAAAATTTTGGTTGTTATAATTGTGTTGACAACCACAAAATTACAAAATTAAATAATGTAGTTAATTTCAAGACAGTGTACACCAGTAAAATAGTACATTTTAAAACCATTTATATTAATGTAGATCAAAATAATATAAACTAAAATCAATATATGTTAAAAAAAACATTATATGTAAATGTTTAATAAAATATACAAATTTTCAAAAAATAATTCTCCTTTCACCCAATAGGTCATTATGTTGTTAGATATTGATAAGGGTCAAACCGAAGCAGCTTTGTCAATTAATATTGCTTTTATGTTGATATATTTGTTGAGACCTGGAAAATAATTAGACTTGAGTCTCAACTGCCACTTTATCTCCCTTTGTAATAGAATGTTCTTAATGTCCCCTCCCCTAGTGTCTGTATTTATCAAATCTAAAATAGCAAACTTAAAATCTGTAAAACTTTCACAAAGTATAGAATGTTTATAGAGGGCACTTGTCTCCTTTTTCACCTTAATGTCGTTCATGTGTTCATAAATTCTCTCTCTAAGTGCCCTCTCGGTTTTACCCACATAGAAGGAGGGGCATTTTGTACATGTGGCTAAGTAGACCAACATCCTACTGCGACAATTGCCCTTACAAAATGAAACCTTGCTATTAAGACCATTTTTAAGAATTATATCTTCCACCTGATTAATGTGTGTACATTGTCTACAACTACCACACCTTGTTGTTCCTTTCTTTTTATTTTTATCAAATAGTATTTTCCCTCTTTCAAACAGTCTTTTGAAGTTCATACCCGTCTTGTATGTAAGTAAGGGTTTGTTTCCAACTATCTCATAAATTTCCTTGTTGGTCTTCATGATAGACCAATTATTTTCCAAACTTTTGGTGAAACAATCTGAAAACCCATTATACTCAACAATACATGCACCCGAAAAATCTTTGGTACCATCCTTCTTATTGTCTTTGTGTGTCAACTTTTGACCTAACAAGGGTTTGTATTTTGTCCCCCACCCTAAATACACTTCTTCCAAAATTTCACCAACTAACTGTTTTGGATATCCCCTTTCTAGAAATTTTTCCATCAAAAATACAAACTCAAACAATAAGTCTTTGTGTTCTGAAGTCATCCTTGCAATTCTAACAGCCTGTCCCTTGATTATGCTTCTCTTTTGGTGAAACGGGTGCAGGCTGTTGAAGTGAAGATAACTATTACACCAAGTATTTTTTCGGAAAATATTAGACTTGAAACCTTGGACCTTTTTACTGAGGGTAATGTCCAAATAATTTATACTGTTGTTCTGTACTTCATAAGTAAAGGACAAAAAATTGGTGGTTTCATTTATATATTTCATGAATTTCTCCAATTTACCCTCTTGATCTTCTTCCCAAACAAGGAAAATATCATCCAAAAACCTAAGGTAAATTTTGATGTTTTTCATAAAATTACTAGAAAAAATGTATTTCTCCTTCCATCCAAGGAGAACAAGATTTGCATAAATGGGGGCGCATGCTGCCCCCATAGCCACCCCCATCACTTGTTTGTAATATTTTCCTTGGAACAAAATGAAATTGTTGTCCAAAACAACTTCAGTTAATTCTAATATCAGTTTTTTACTGTCCGATGGGACCTCCAGATGTTTGTTAACACTGTTCTCAAAATAGTCGAACCCCACGTCTCTAGGAATACATGTAAAAAGGTCCTTGACATCTATAGTGACCAATTTACAAGTTTCCGACCAAAACTGGTAATTTATTTTACCCAGAAATTCCCAGGAGTCCTGGACCAAATGTTTTTGCTTCTTGACTGTTTCCTTTAATGTTTGGTCAATAAAAACTGCCAGTGGGTGGGTCTTGGACTTCTTCGCTGAAACTATGGGGTGAAAAAGAGGCTCCGAGATATTTTTGTGTATCTTGGGTATTCCAAAAAATTGGGGTATGCATGGATACTTTTGTTTCAAAAAATTGTAACTCTCAATTTCTATTCTGTTTTCTACGAGGTACTCTTCCAACAGGAAGTCTATCCTTTTGTAAGCTATTTGAACTTCATTGTATGAAACCGTAGTATAGGTTTCCTCGTCGGTCAACAAAGCGGTTAACACGTCGTTATATGCTTCCTGATAAAAAATAAGCACTCCCCCACCTTTTCACCCCATAGTTTCAGCGAAGAAGTCCAAGACCCACCCACTGGCAGTTTTTATTGACCAAACATTAAAGGAAACAGTCAAGAAGCAAAAACATTTGGTCCAGGACTCCTGGGACTTTCTGGGTAAAATAAATGACCAGTTGTGGTCGGAAACTTGTAAATTGGTCACTATAGATGTCAAGGACCTTTTTACATGTATTCCTAGAGAAGTGGGGTTCGACTATTTTGAGAACAGTGTTAACAAACATCTGGAGGTCCCATCGGACAGTAAAAAACTGATATTAGAATTAACTGAAGTTGTCTTGGACAACAATTTCATTTTGTTCCAAGGAGAATATTACAAACAAGTGACGGGGGTGGCTATGGGGGCAGCATGCGCCCCCATTTATGCAAATCTTGTTCTCCTTGGATGGGAGGAGAAATACATTTTTTCTAGTAATTTTATGAAAAACATCAACATTTACCTTAGGTTTTTGGATGATATTTTCCTTGTTTGGGAAGAAGATCAAGAGGGTAAATTGGAGAAATTCATGAAATATATAAATGAAACCACCAATTTTTTGTCCTTTACTTATGAAGTACAGAACAACAGTATAAATTATTTGGACATTACCCTCAGTAAAAAGGTCCAAGGTTTCAAGTCTAATATTTTCCGAAAAAATACTTGGTGTAATAGTTATCTTCACTTCAACAGCCTGCACCCTTTTCACCAAAAGAGAAGCATAATCAAGGGACAGGCTGTTAGAATTGCAAGGATGACTTCAGAACACAAAGACTTATTGTTTGAGTTTGTATTTTGATGGAAAATTTTCTAGAAAGGGGATATCCAAAACAGTTAGTTGGTGAAATTTTGGAAGAAGTGTATTTAGGGTGGGGGACAAAATACAAACCCTTGTTAGGTCAAAAGTTGACACACAAAGACAATAAGAAGGATGGTACCAAAGATTTTTCGGGTGCATGTATTGTTGAGTATAATGGGTTTTCAGATTGTTTCACCAAAATTTTGGAAAATAATTGGTCTATCATGAAGACCAACAAGGAAATTTATGAGATAGTTGGAAACAAACCCTTACTTACATACAAAACGGGTATGAACTTCAAAAGACTGTTTGAAAGAGGGAAAACACTATTTGATAAAAATAAAAAGAAAGGAACAACAAGGTGTGGTAGTTGTAGACAATGTACACACATTAATCAGGTGGAAGATATAATTCTTAAAAATAGTCTTAATAGCAAGGTTTCATTTTGTAAGGGCAATTGTCGTAGTAGGATGTTGGTCTATTTAGCCACATGTACAAAATGCCCCTCCGTCTATGTGGGTAAAACCGAGAGGGCACTTAGAGAGAGAATTTATGAACACATGAACGACATTAAGGTGAAAAAGGAGACAAGTGTCCTCTATAAACATTCTATACTTTGTGAAGGTTTTACAGATTTTAAGTTTGCTATTTTAGATTTGATAAAAACAGACACTAGGGGAGGGGACATTAAGAACATTCTATTACAAAGGGAGATAAAGTGGCAGTTGAGACTCAAGTCTAATTATTTTCCAGGTCTCAACGAATATATCAACATAAAAGCAATATTAATTGACAAAGCTGCTTCGGTTTGACCCTTATCAATATCTAACAACATAATGACCTATTGGGTGAAAGGAGAATTATTTTTAGAAAATTTGTATATTTTATTAAACATTTACATATAATGTTTTATTTTTTTAACATATATTGATTGTAGTTTATATTATTTTGGTCTACATTAATATAAATGGTTTTAAAATGTACTATTTTACTGGTGTACACTGTCTTGAAATTAACTACATTATTTAATTTTGTAATTTTGTGGTTGTCAACACAATTATAACAACCAAAATTTTTTACACCTTGATTTGAAACAAGTTTATTATTTTTTTAGACTTTGCCAAACCATTCAATTTTTAAAAAAAAACACAATATGAATTTTTTAAAAAACATAATATGAATTATTAAATTGTTTTTAACACACATTCAAACGTATATAATATACAAACATAAATAACATATATATTTTTTCAGCATAGCTGCACTTTATTTGGCAGTTTCAAGAATGTATAAAACACCAAGGGTTAATCAAGTTTGAGAACCCATTTTGCCCACATATAAAAAATGTTTTAATTTGATTGGTTTAATTAATTAATTATTGAATAATTGTTTATGGTAAAGAATTGTATAAAAATCAGAGGCACCATTGGTTTATTATTCTGAAGAAGTCTGCTTTGGGCAGACGAAAGCGCTCATGTGGTTGGATTTTATGCATCATTTGTAATTAAAGACTTTTCTGGTTTGTCTGAACGGAACTTTGTTTTTGTTATAGTTTGGTTACTACTTCATTCGTGATTTTTTTTGGTGTTCCGTTCACTGACAGACGAAATAGCGTATTTCAGCTTATTTAATTGGTCACAATTGTTTTATTCGGTGCCTCTAACATGGAGAAAACTTTGAACGATTCCACTATCGTTGGTTTTGACTTGGAGCTCAACGATAGTATTAATTTACTACAAACCCAACGTGAGGTTTCTCGTTTAAGAGAAGAGATATCCACATTGCGTGGGGATCTCACAAAACTTATTGAACTTTTTTCACAAGAAGATCCTACAGGGAGAGCAAGACCAGGCGAGAATGCCGTGGCCAATTCCGCTGCGCACCCGGTGACATCATCTCCATGCTCGGTCCAAGGGAGCTATGGTGGAATGAACAAGAACGATGGAGTGGAACCGCAAAACAAGAGGAATACCTTTGAAAAGGATGATATACAGTTAAATGAGAATGGAAAGTCGCCGACAGACAACAGAGGCCACTTTCAGCAACGTAAAACATCAAACCCCAAAGGTACTGTACAGGTTAATGCTCATGTAACAGAAATAACGGCATCCCATCCTTGTATGCTGCGGCAGCCTGTTGGGGCTACAGACTTTTATTCAATTGGTTATAAAGACATTTTAGACAAAGCGTACTTGTTTGACAAGTCTTTGAACTCTAATCGTGAAGGGTTGTATCAATCTAAGGGAAATGTTTTTAAACACAAAGAAGTAACTTTACAAGAAAAGATGTTTGAGTTTGAGAAAATGTTGTACAAATACAAATGTCTACAAATAGACAACAACTATTTACATCAATGTTTAGTTAATAAGATAGTCCCTCAGGGACTAAGGTTTTATAAATATCCATTTGGTATTAACTACACAGAAAATGTTTTGTTGGATTTTTATTCTTTCTTTGATGAGTGTGGTTTTGCTTTAATATCTAAATTAATTAAATATAATGAAGTGCAGCTTAAAAAACTTTTGAATGAGGTGAATGGTGTTCAAAGTGATATAGTGAATGATTTACTATTTGAAGAACATGAGAGTTTGTATTTTAAAATTTTGAAAAGAATTGAAAGTAAAATTGACAAGGTCTATGAGAGGAAGCAGAGTAAATTATTAAGAGATAGATAACAGTACAAGAAGGGCAAAAGCTATCCTCTTCCTTTCCAAAACGTTTGGAAAAACACAGGAAACCAGATGAGTAAAAATGACAGGACTACCCTTAACCAGAATGATCTAGGGAGAACCAAGAGGGTGGAATTTCATGACAGACTTGAACAGGGAAAATATACTGAGAGAAGAAATGGTTATTTAGATGAACTAGATTCTTTCCAGGAACCCACAGAAACTTTTTTAGGGCCCTGAAGAGCAGAAAGACTGGCCAGCAAACAACGGATCCCCTCAGACCCAGGCCCACAAGAACACATGGGGGGAAGGTTGGGAGGGTGGCCTAATGGTTAAGGTGTTTGCCTTACAAACACAAGGTGCAGGGTTTGAGTCTCACAAGGGATAATTGGCTAGGCTTAAAATGGCTCGCAAGGGCAGATAGCTTAGTACTAAACTATAACTATAACTATAACTTACCTGGAAAAACAGGGGGAGGAGAGGGAGACAGATGTAATTAGACAAGAAAATAATGGTATTACCTTTCAATACAAAGGCTTCAAAATACACAATTACACTAGTTTGAAGTTGGAAAAGCAACATTTTGAATTGTTTTCAAGGGATTTTAAATTTGTTAGATCCACCCGTGGTGATTTAGCGAACATATTGTTGGAATTGAAGTTATATCTTAGAAAATTGAACCTGAGAATAATTAACCACCATAAAAAACTTTTTCACAACAACACACAAGGTGACACCACGGAGGGAGATACACCTGAAATCCTTCCAACTTTAACCAGGAAGAGCATTTTTAATCCCCCATTACACCCGGTTATCAACACCTTTGAAACTATAGTAACCAATGAAATATATGAAATATATGGAAAACATAGGGGAGGAACCACAATAAACAATTTAAAAGAAGATGAGGTGAAACTTTTGGAAACCTTAAGGGAAGAGGTAAACCTAAGATTTATGCAACCAGATAAAGGTGGGGGAGT
Source organism: Protopterus annectens (assembly GCF_019279795.1). Classification (NCBI taxonomy): domain Eukaryota; kingdom Metazoa; phylum Chordata; order Ceratodontiformes; family Protopteridae; genus Protopterus; species Protopterus annectens. The sequence continues at coordinate 134,872,481 of NC_056750.1, forward strand.
GGTTATTTTTTATCAGGAAGCATATAACGACATGTTAACCGCTTTGTTGACCGACGAGGAAACCTATACTACGGTTTCATACAATAAAGTTCAAATAGCTTACAAAAGGATAGACTTCCTGTTGGAAGAGTACCTCATAGAAAACAGAATAGAAATTGAGAGTTACAATTTTTTGAAACAAAAGTATCCATGCATACCCCAATTTTTTGGAATACCAAAGATACACAAAAATATCTTGGAGCCTCCTTTTCACCCCATAGTTTCAGCGAAGAAGTCCAAGACCCACCCACTGGCAGTTTTTATTGACCAAACATTAAAGGAAACAGTCAAGAAGCAAAAACATTTGGTCCAGGACTCCTGGGACTTTCTGGGTAAAATAAATGACCAGTTGTGGTCGGAAACTTGTATATTGGTCACTATAGATGTCAAGGACCTTTTTACATGTATTCCTAGAGACGTGGGGTTCGACTATTTTGAGAACAGTGTTAACAAACATCTGGAGGTCCCATCGGACAGTAAAAAAATGATATTAGAATTAACTGAAGTTGTCTTGGACAACAATTTCATTTTGTTCCAAGGAGAATATTACAAACAAGTGACGGGGTGGCTATGGGGGCAGCATGCACCCCCATTTATGCAAATCTTGTTCTCCTTGGATGGGAGGAGAAATACATTTTTTCTAGTAATTTTATGAAAAACATCAAAATTTACCTTAGGTTTTTGGATGATATTTTCCTTGTTTGGGAAGAAGATCAAGAGGGTAAATTGGAGAAATTCATGAAATATATAAATGAAACCACCAATTTTTTGTCCTTTACTTATGAAGTACAGAACAACAGTATAAATTATTTGGACATTACCCTCAGTAAAAAGGTCCAAGGTTTCAAGTCTAATATTTTCCGAAAAAATACTTGGTGTAATAGTTATCTTCACTTCAACAGCCTGCACCCGTTTCACCAAAAGAGAAGCATAATCAAGGGACAGGCTGTTAGAATTGCAAGGATGACTTCAGAACACAAAGACTTATTGTTTGAGTTTGTATTTTTGATGGAAAAATTTCTAGAAAGGGGATATCCAAAACAGTTAGTTGGTGAAATTTTGGAAGAAGTGTATTTAGGGTGGGGGACAAAATACAAACCCTTGTTAGGTCAAAAGTTGACACACAAAGACAATAAGAAGGATGGTACCAAAGATTTTTTGGGTGCATGTATTGTTGAGTATAATGGGTTTTCAGATTGTTTCACCAAAATTTTGGAAAATAATTGGTCTATCATGAAGACCAACAAGGAAATTTATGAGATAGTTGGAAACAAACCCTTACTTACATACAAGACGGGTATGAACTTTAAAAGACTGTTTGAAAGAAGGAAAACATCATTTGACAAAAATAAAAAGAAAGGAACAACAAGGTGTGGTAGTTGTAGACAATGTACACACATTAATCGGGTGGAAGATATAATTCTTAAAAATGGTCTTAATAGCAAGGTTTCATTTTGTAAGGGCAATTGTCATAGTAGGATGTTGGTCTATTTAGCCACATGTACAAAATGCCCCTCCTTCTATGTGGGTAAAACCGAGAGGGCACTTAGAGAGAGAATTTATGAACACATGGACGACATTAAGGCGAAAAAGGAGACAAGTGCCCTCTATAAACATTCTATACTTTGTGAAGGTTTTACAGATTTTAAGTTTGCTATTTTAGATTTGATAAAAACAGACACTAGGGGAGGGGACATTAAGAACATTCTATTACAAAGGGAGATAAAGTGGCAGTTGAGACTCAAGTCTAATTATTTTCCAGGTCTCAACAAATATATCAACATAAAAGCAATATTAATTGACAAAGCTGCTTCGGTTTGACCCTTATCAATATCTAACAACATAATGACCTATTGGGTGAAAGGAGAATTATTTTTAGAAAATTTGTATATTTTATTAAATATTTACATATAATGTTTTATTTTTTTAACATATATTGATTGTAGTTTATATTATTTTGGTCTACATTAATATAAATGGTTTTAAAATGTACTATTTTACTGGTGTACACTGTCTTGAAATTAACTACATTATTTAATTTTGTAATTTTGTGGTTGTCAACACAATTATAACAACCAAAATTTTTTACACCTTGATTTGAAACAAGTTTATTATTTTTTTAGACTTTGCCAAACCATTCATTTTTTAAAAAAAAAACACAATATGAATTTTTTAAAAAACATAATATGAATTATTAAATTGTTTTTAACACACATTCAAACGTATATAATATACAAACATAAATAACATATATATTTTTTCAGCATAGCTGCACTTTATTTGGCAGTTTCAAGAATGTATAAAACACCAAGGGTTAATCAAGTTTGAGAACCCATTTTGTATAAAAAATGTTTTAACTTGATTGTTTTAATTTATTAATTATTGAATAATTGTTGAGGGTAAAGAATTGTATAAAAATCAGAGGCACCATTGATTTATTATTCTGAAGAAGTCTGCTTTGGGCAGACAAAAGCGCTCATGTGGTTGGATTTTAAACAACAGAAACCATATTCATTTCGACTAAGTATAAGCAGGGGGGCAAGCACCCCTGCACCCCGCCATGTGGGGGGGCTGCACCCCCTACATGTCCTGCTACTTAAATATATGAACTCCAGGATTGCACTTCATTACACTAAGTGCAATCTCGGAGTTGGTATATTTAAGTAGCAGGGGGTGTGAGGGGCACAGGGGGATTGCCCCCCTTTTTACACTTAGTGGAAATTAATATGGTTTCTGTTGTTTAAAGTCAGTATATATATTTTATGTGTTTTCAGGCTTTTGTTTTCAGGCTTTTGAAGTTTCAGGCTTTTGTAGTTTTAGCCATATGAAGGGGAAACATATATATATATATATATATATATATATATATATATATAGATATATAGATATTTAGATAGGTATTTCAGTATTTGAAAATCACATTTTAATAAACATTTATTATTAATAATCTGAGACTTGGTACCTTGTCTGCATGGAAGAATATTTGCCATTTCAGTTCCTTAATTTCTAAATAGTTTTTATAATTACTGATATAGGGGCGTAGAGTGACAAAGTCAACTATGCAAAATAAAAACTTTCGGGTGTGCGTTTCACTATTGAGACATCCCTTTGGGTATATTTCTTTAAGTGTCCTTGATTTATTAATTAATTATATTATCATGTGATGCTTTTTAACTATTTAAGATGGTTGTGTTTTTTTGTACTGCACTAAAGCTCTGAGGAAGTCCGAATTAAAAGACAAACGTGCTTAGCTTTACATTTGTGCAGTGTTTTTTTCCCCCCAATATTTGAATTTCATTGTTGGTTTGGTACATCAGTTCTTTCAGCTGTCTGTGCAATACAAGCAGTTTTACTGGCTTTTGTTTTTTGCAGTTTTTTTACCCCAAGACTGTAAGTTTGAATAGGAAGAGCAAACTGGCTTATAGCTTAGATTTTGTTCCTAGATGTCAGGGCTGTTTTCTGTATTAATTGTAGTCTTTTAAAGTATTCATCACTAAGATTTCTTCACATTTATTCATGCTTGATTGTTGATCCTTCATCCATTTTGAAATATTTATGCATAACCTTTTGCTCTAGTTCCTTTGTATTACATTCTTATCACAGATTGATGTCTTCTTGGTGTTGCATCTTTCAAGCTTTAAATGCTGCTTTCTCACATTTATCAAGACCAAATGATGTTCTTATAACATCCGACAAAGTTTTGATCATTTCTAGTTCTGCATTCAGCTCCTCATTTGATAACTATACAGTTTTAAATCACTGACAAAAAGAAGATGAGAAGTCTTTACACTTTATTATTGTCTGGCAGCCAAACTGTAACTGTAACCTAATCTTTTAAGTAGACAGCTTAATGGGTTAAGGGCAAGACAAATGGCAACAGTGGCAAATAGTTATCCTGGAATATCCTCCTTTGAATTTTTATCCCAGGGATAATAATTTGTCCTGTATCATGGCTTAGCTACAGAGTGGTTTGCTATTATTTCATGGTAACTGTATTGCAATTGATCATTGTGGGGTATATCTTTTAAATCTGTAATCACTTCTTTAGCCATGAATGTGGGATGCTGTCAGATGCTTTTTTGTAGTCTGTCCATGCCATTCTTAGATTCTTTATCTTTTCCCTTTTTACGATTCAACATTATTACTTTATTTGACATCAAATGATCCTTTGTTCTATATGAGTTTCTTTTATTACCCTTTGTTCTGTTGTCATGATTGAGTTTTCATCTAAATGACTGTAAACTCAGTCAACATCAGTTCCAATATATAGTTTATACATCATCACAAAGTAGGTTTTTGGTCTATAGTTTTTGGGATAACTTGCAGGTTCACTCTTAAGTAGGAGTATCATTTTTTTCTTTTATTAACCAGGTTGGTGTCTGTTCAGGGTGCGCATTCAAGTAGTTTTTACTCAGGGCTAAATCATCATGTAAAGGTATTATAATTTTTAACCAGTAGTTAGTTACTGCATCTGGGCCTGGGGGTTTCCATTTAAGAATGTTTCCTAATTTTATTTCATTTTATCTGCCCGTTACTTCATTCCATTTTATATCATGTACATTTGAACTTCTTACTGTTTCTTTTACTTCTGTCCATTCAGCATCTTTGTTATGTTCCACAGGGTCCTCACATATATTTATCCAAAATATGTATATTTCTTCTTTTTTGGCAGTGTTTCTATTCTTTTTGCTTTGTTTCCCAGTTCTCTATAAAACTTGTTTTGGGTCATCAAGGAATTGCTTATTTTATACTTTTCCTTTATATTTATCTGCATATCTTCTCAGTTTTTCTGCCTGTGCTGATATCTTTAGTTTAGTATTTGCAATAGTGCATGATAGATCTTGATCTGTTCTAATACTGCACTCTACTTTTATCACATATGTCTTGATTTGTTCCCTCTTCTATACTCCTCTAACAATGACACATCTTGTCTTAATTGCTTTATAGTTTTCTCTACTCAATACTTCCATGATAACATTTGATTTCTCCCCTTCCTTTCCCTTATTGCTATGTTTTTTGTAGTGAGACTTTATCTGTTATTAATTTAGCTGCACAGTAAAATATTCTATTTACATCTATTATAATATTCTTGATTACTGTGTTCATTTGTTTTATCAGACTTTTAACATTTTGGGTCTTATGGACTTTCTGTAATCTACTTCTTTCATTGACCGTAATATGTCTATCCATCTCTATTATATCAAGCAACTCTCCCTTTAGATCTTTTTTCTTCTAAACTAAGGGCGCATTCTTTATTCTCCATTTCCTGCAGGCATTCTTCCTGTGACATATTCTGTTCAGCTTCATCCCGCATCATCCAGTACTCTTTCATATAGGAACTCACTGGCATGTCAAACCACAACATTGACTGTGTCAGAGTTGCCACCATTACCTTCTCCTTCACTTGCTTTTCAACTCCAATTGAACTTTTGTACTGGTTTCCTACTGAAGGATCCAAAGTATCTTTATATGTCCACTGATCAGATGATTCGCATTCCACCGATTTCTCCTTAATTTGGGAATTTATTGTTCCTTTATGCTGTGATATTACCAGAGTTGCATTTTCTACACTAAATCCTTCACTTCACGGGTAATTCATAACTTCAGTTTCCAACTTCTCCATTACTAATCCTCCTTTCTACTTTCCCATTTGTTTTATTTTGTTTATTTTGTAAAATGTTCTATATCCAGATGCCTTTTCCTGTATTTATCTTCAAATATCTTTGGTATTGCTTTTTTGTATTGATTAGTTTCACTTTCTCCTTCACATAAATATTGCACCATACTAAATCTTTTTCTTTCCCATGTCTATATTTATTCTTCAGATGTCTCCAGCTCCTCTTTTTCTCCTTACTTTGGAGACTTATTGTTCCATTGTGCTGGGACATAACCTGTTTTAGGCTTTCTACACTAAATCCTTCACTTCACAGGCATTTCATAATTTCAGCTTTTGTTTGCTTAACTCCTATTTTACTAATCTTCTTTTCTACGCTCTCCCTTTGTGATCTTGTTTTTTGTATTGAGATTGTTTCCATATCTGGGTGCCATTGCCTGTATTTCTCTTCAAATATCTTTAGGGCTTTTTTTTCTGTATTGATTAGTTTATTTGTTTTTCCTTTGCATAAATATTGCACCTTATCAGATCTCTTTCTTTCCCATTTCCATGTTTCTTTTTTATACCTTTCAAAAATATCTCGATTTTGTTCTTTATATCTTTGCACTTCCTCAGTCTCTTCTTTTTCCAAATGGTCCAATGTTTTTTGGTTTATATAATATTTATCGTGAATCTGTTGTATTTTTTAACATAAATTTACATTTGAAGCTTTTGACAGTTTTTCCTAGTGCAAGTATTTTTCTTTCCTCTAATTTTTCTCAATCTTTTTGTATGTCTTCTGCCTGAAGATTCTGGGCATCTTGCATAACAGTAAGAATACATAATGTCTTTCTTTCTTATCCACAATAGTCTACTCTATTATCTTTATGGCTCTTTTTGGCCTGTCAGTTTTTTGCATGGTTGTGTGGACTACTGCTTCTTTCTACAGTGTGTGTGTGTGTGTGTGTGTGTGTGTGTGTGTGTGTGTATGGGGGTTATCCTCTCCCTGAGCCTCGTCTAACCCCATTGTAGGAATGTTTCAGTGTAATTTTATAATTGAATGTATACTTATGTCATTGTGTAATATGTGATATTAATAAAAATGTTAAAAAGAATCATTTCCTTAGTTACATCCATTTATTTCCCCAACATTTCTGACAGACTACCCTATAGGGAATTTCTAATATCTGTCAACTTATTGCATTACCAAAAACGTATTCCCATATATCTCTGTCTTTAATATCACACATCCAACAATTTCTGTCTACTTTGGGAAAAAATTATCTGAAGTCTGCTTGGGGTATACAATTACCTATGCAAATGTGAATAGGTAGGTCTGAATAATTTTGCAGTCTTGAACTCATTAGATAATATTGTATTTAGGACATTGTATTGTACTTAAGTGAGTTTTGCTTTACTGTTTGACTAAAATTAGTCATCTGTATCTGTCTTTGAGAAAATGTCTTCTAGATTCTCTGACTTCTCCCATGCCAAAAAAGGACAAGGAGAAGCCCACTTCATTTAGCTGTGGATTCAGATTGCTTGAGAAGAGTTGCCATATATGGTGTTGACTGTGTGACTGTCAGGTGATGACTTAAGTCAGTCAGGGACCAGTGCTTTGAAATGCACACAACATCAGTGATGCAGTGACTTGAAAGCATGTACCAGTCTTAGTGCTACCATCAGGTTATGCTACCTAAAATTGTGCCCTTGCACCATAAAGGTAAATCCCACCAAACCTCATACAAATGTTCTGAGGTCTATGGTCTGACTCATGGGCCATACCTAGCACTACAGGAGCTATTGAGTCTTCCTTGCTGTAGGCCATTGAGTCCTTCTTTAACCATGGGGAAGATGGATAAAAAGTTCATCAGTCATGAGTACGAACACCAAGGTCGAGTTAGGGTAGTTTAGGGACAACTTCCTAGAATCAGGTTAGTTAGAAACATTGTATGGCTTTTCAACTGAGACTGAGTAGTGCCTACATGTTCTAACACATCATTTTCTATAGTTGCAGGAGTACGGTTTTCTTCAGCCTGTCATCATCCACCATAGTGGAAGGCAGTCATGAACTTGATTTCTTTCTAGCTAAAGGTGAAGAAACATTGCACAAGGAAGAGAAGTCCACTTCAAGGATGGACATAACTCCAGGACAATCTGACAGATATCTACCGTGCACTTGTTTATTCCTTTGTACTTAAGACACCCTGTGCCTTCCCCACTCTGGGCCAGTAATCAAGGAGTCTGAATCCCACCACTGCCACCAATATGTGACATCCCCACTCCGGACCAGTAATCAGGGAGCCTGAATCCTCACCATTGACACTGGAGTGGGATGTTCACTTGAAATAAAAATGGATACACTCAGAATTTCCAGATGCAGACATCTTTGCATCAAGCACAGTTTCCCTTAGGAGCACACAAGGAGCAAAATCATCCTGGGGTCTGGACCTTTATCAGTCAGTACGTTAGCTGGAGTGAGAATAACCTCTTCCCTTCCAGTATTCTCTGTTAAAACAGATACCTTTAATCGATTACAGTACATTCAAACATACAAGTATTATTTATTTTTCTGTCCAGCAGGACCCACTGTTCATGCATTTTTAACACAGCAGTTTTGCAAATACATTTTTAACACAAACATCTTTGTAAATACATTTTTAAACACAAGCATCTGTACAAATCAGTTTGATATGTAAATGACATACAATTCTTTACAAAATTCTAGCTAAGCTTGCTGGCATGTGTTACACACCCTACTTCTGCTGGCATAGATGGCAATACTTCATATCATTACACACCCTACCATTGGTTCACAGATTGGTATTTCTCATCTGTGGCAATTCTCTGAGTAAAAGTAGGTCAGAAGGTTTTCCATCCTGTTTCTGTTGCTCTTCTAGTTAAATCACATGGATTTCTGGCAGACCTTCGAACTGTGTTAGTATAGGTCTTCATATCTGGTCACCATGTGAATAGCTTAATGGCTAGATGCTTTAGGCATGAAACATGGAAACGTTTCCATGATGAGTGTCAGAATCCAACTCCAAATTATGCAAGAATCAGAAAGGAACTGGCAAGCTTAGATGCTGGGTATCCTGTAATAGTAGTATGCTTTGTAATGGTACAATATGTGTCATCAGGGGGCAGTCATGCTTCCAAGTACAGGAACATCAAAGAAAAATGGCCAGTCTGGAGTAGAAGGAGAGATATTTCCCAATGGTAGACACACCATGGAAGGTCCACAGTGTTAGGTCAGTATATCCTTGCATCATCTCAAAAAATCTTTCTGCCATCTTATAAATGGCCTCCCTAGCTGTTGTTCTAGAAACCTCCTCTTTTCATATGATAACAGAACAGGACACTTCTCAGTTTGATTGCTCCTTATCTTTTCTGTTGCTTTTTCCCAAACACTTTTAAAAGTTCAGATGGATCACCTGCCCCAGAGGGTAACAAACCTGTATTGCAGAAGTTCATACTGTTTGCATTTTTAAAGTACCTGGCAGAATTGTACTTCTCTACTATTGACTTACAATTTCCCTTTTTCCCCGCTTGTATTCTGTCATCCCTTAATATTAAGAAAACTTCCAATGCATTTGTGAGGCTGGAAGGATGCCAGATAATTTGAGACTTACAAAATGAAAAATCAGTAGTAATTCTGAATAAGATAAGCTGCTAAGGTTTTACGGTTCCAAAGTAAGAAATGTAAACATTTAATTATATCATACTGTGGCTGTTATTCAAGATCCCATCCAAAGTTTGTTGTTTAGTTGCTCTTCTAACCTAAAGATTACACTGACTACCCAAATGTCATTCAATAATTTAAATACATTATATTAAATTAAGAAAAAAATTCTTTAAAAACAAAAAAGAATTTGAGTATACAGCAGTATTACCAGTTCAATTATTTTTATAGTTCAGACATTTTTAACTGGTTTACACTGAATTATTTGATTTATTTCTTACTATCCCTCTCTTTTATACAATCAGTCCATCTAGATTCTTATTTACAGACTTGTCTGCCTTACAGAGCCAGTGCATGAGTATTATTTCCACCACCATCTGATGCCTCACTTTGTTTGTTGTTGTGTGTTGTTTTGATGCTCACTCTGCCTGCATATGACCCTTACTGTTATTTTCCTACCTCTTTCTTCCCTGACCTTTTTGTTAACTTTTGCCCCATTGTTATTGTCTTTCCTAACTCTTCCCTGACCCATTTTAACTTTTGCCTTATACTTCTCAGGACTACTTTTGTTGTACCATAGTGGATAACAGGGTGTAGCTTGATAGGCACCTGCAGCTGACTTGATTTGTTTTATCAGTTGGTATGCTTGTTTTGTACTTTAATTCCCTCTAGTAGCAAAATACTATAGCACCTTCATAAATCACACCAAGCACACAAATGTTTTAAAATACCATTTTTATTTTTATTATTTTGTTTTTATCTAAAAGAAGTATATGGTGATGACTTGATCATCATGTTATTATTACAAATACTGATGTAACATGGTTGTTTCCACTTCCTTACTGGTATAAAATAAGTTACTGTGACTATACTGCTAGAGTGCCTAAAATTACTTGACTATTGTCTGCTGATACTTGTTAGTGGTTATAAAAGGTCCAGTGTGGGGGTACAGACTTCCCTGCTGACTTGCGTAACATTGAGGAGTAGTATTCTTGTATTTGAGAGACATTTTAATCACATTATAGTTGCTACCGAGCTAACCTGATATATTCAATGTAGAAATACTAGACTGTATCATGTCAGCAAATTTACTGTATGATTGATTAACTGTGTCTACATTATAGAAGTTCTCTAAAGTGAGCCTTGTGTTACTGTATTGAATCTCCATTCAGGTACTGTCCTTTAATTCCCCACCTGGCTACAACTTACAAAACCTGCTTTAAAGAAGGTTACTATACTTGGCAAGAATGTACGGACAAGCTTTATTCAACAGTCCCACTACAAATATAAAAACAGCCAAGGTCAATATTTACATACTGTAAAGTAAAAATAAATCTTATAAATATAACATTTGTAGCAAGCATACTGGGTTCAAAGTACGGCAGTAAACCACCTAATCCCAGCTAATTAATTCAACTCCCTTAGATAACTCTAGCAGATATTGTAGTTTACCTTAACAATAGAGAGAGGGAATAGTTTTATGCTTGGTGAACTATATTGTAGAATAAACGCTTCCTCTAAACACTTACTTTATTCACTGGCCCTTGGAAAGTTTGGTGCAGGTTTAGCCCCGCTCCGCTCGGGTTCGCTCCGCACCCTACCCTGCCCCCATATCCCACTCGCCCCCAGTAGTGCTACATTTATAACTATAAAACCACACCCCCACCTTTTTCTAGCCATACAAAGGCACTTCCTTATCATCACCCTCCCCCTTCCACCACTTTCCAAATTAATCATTAACATCCCTCTAAGGCAATTTGCTATCACCCTAAGGCAATGAATACCATCTCACCCACTATTCTAAAAACAACACTCAAAACCCTACCTCTCATTCTACCCCTTGTAATTATACCATACCTCATAACTAGTTATGAAGATCAGCAATACTCAGGTTTCCACTAACCTAAATATGAAACCTGTACCCCCTTATCTCCACTTAATACTGAACTCACTACTTACTATCTGGCCTCAAAAACAACAAAACTCAATAACCTATATCTAATAAATCAAATCAAATCACCCTAAATCCAAATATGGTCAAAAGCTACTACATAAACTCATGAGACTACTAGCTTACCTAAGAAAAAATATAACTAAAGACTTAGACATCCATCCTAACTCAGGCCCATTCTCAACCTCAAACTCTACTAGCCCACCATTTTCTCTCAGGTCATCTAACTCCCTGCTAATTTGCCACCTAAACATAAGAAGCCTAAACAACAAGGTACATAACCTGCATGCCCTTCTAGCAACTTACCTCCCTGACATAATGTAATTAACAGAAACCTGGCTTAAGCCATCAACCAAAGATAATGAGATTTTACCACCTGGGTATAATATACTAAGGGCTGATGGTACAAAGAAAAGGGAGGTGGGATAGCTGTGCTATATAAAGCACACTTAACATCATAGTTAACCCCACTCAACCACCCCAAATTTCCAGTGCTGAAATATTAACTCTAAAACTACAACTAAACAAACAAAAAAGCATAAAACTAATTGGGATCTACATCCCCCCTGGGAACAACTGTGACACACTGCAGGACACTCTTAATTGGATATCTAACAACTACCCTCAAGAAACTATTGTTCTGGGTGATGTTAATATTGACTGGAACCTATGTTCTTCAGACTCCAACTCCACCCATATTAACTTCCATGGATTCTTACAGACCAAATCCTCCTCCACCAGAATAGGTAATTCTAACCAAAAAGAAAGTATCCTAGACTGGATGCTCATTAACAGTCATCCCCATATGTATATGTCTGGGACTCTTCCCAATGACCTTAGTGATCACCTCATCACATACATAAGGAAAGACAAAACATTCAGCGCTCGATTGCCCATTTACAGGTCTGTCAGAAACAAGAGAAATTCTGAACCCACAAAATTCCAAACAGAACTCAAATCCTGTAACTGGTCAAATCTAAAATACCTTCCCCTAGATGAGGCAATAACATATTTTAATGCCACATTTCTTACCATACTTGACTCTCATGCTCCAAAACGGTCAATCAAAATTAAAACACAAATAGCACCTTGGCTAACAAAAGACTCCAAATCTAAAATTACACTTAGAAACAAAGCATGGGCCAAAAGGCATACTGCCAAGGCACCCCTAGATCATATTAAATTCCATCAGCGAAGAAATGAGACTAAAAAAAGCCATCACACTTGACAAAAAAAACTATTACAGATGTCTACAACAGAAACATCAAAACAACCCTCAGAAGCTTTGGGTGGGTATAAAGGATCTTCTTCATCCATGTAAATCCTCCACTCCTACCCCAGCAACATTATGTGATAAATGCCAGAAGAAGTAGCAAATACCTTTAATAGTTTCTTTAACGAGACTATTCAGTCCTTAGCAACCAACTATCTACTACTTGCTCCTCAATAACAGATTCTATACCCAAGACACTACTTTCATTTAACCTCCAACCTGTCTCCACATCCTTTATCCGATCCTTATTGAAGAAGCTAAAGCCAACTACCCTTTCTGCAGATCTTCTCCCAGCTGAATATTTGCAAAAAGCTGCAGATGTCATAGCATACCCCATCTCGATCCTAATTAATCGAACCATAACAGTGGCTACAATCCCCTCAATTTGGAAAATATCCTACGTAATATCACTCCATAAAGGTAGCTCATCCACAGAACTATCAAACTATATGCCAGTAGCCATATTGTCACCACTTGCCAAAATCATGGAGAAGTGTGTGCACAAACAACTTCTCTACTATCTCATCCAGAATAAACTACTGACCAACTCGCAACACGGATTTAGACCCCACCACAGTACATCCACTGCTCTCCTCTCTTTTACCAATATAATTAACCGTAACCTGAATAACAAAAAAATATCATCAGCTCTCGTTCTGGACCTGTCCAAAGCCTTCGACATGGTTAACCACCAGCTACTTCTCCACACTCAGAAAAACTTGTACTTATATAACCAAGCTCTCCACTGGTTTCATGCCAACCTCTCTGGTAGGCAACAAGCAGTGTTGTGGCAGAATAAGCTCTCTTGCCTGTTACCAAATACCATAGGAGTTCCTCAAGGCTCCATATTAGGACCTCTTCTCTTTTCTGTCTTTATTAATAACCTCCATACAGTCATCCTAGATGCCACCTGCATTCAATATGCAGATGACTCTACACTAGTATGTTCCGATACCTCTCCAGTTAACCTACTATCTGCAACCCAGCTCACTTTTACTACAGTGGAAAACTGGCTATCAGATCATCACCTGATCTTAAACCCAAACACAACCAAACTACTACTCTTCGACCCAACCCATAAATCCTCCCCTACATCTTTTACCATACAATCTAACAATGGCACTATCATCTCCCCAGACTCCTATACAAAACTCTTAGGAGTTACCATTGACAATAAACTTAGATTCGACATGCATATTAACCAAACCATTAAATCCGTTAGCAAGAAACTTGGGTCACTATACAGGATAAAATCCTTCCTAACTCCAATGGCCAAAGCGGCCATTGCCCGCTCACATCTTCTCTCTACCCTTCTGTGAACCTCTCCCATGCTTACTAACCTTAACAAATCTGACCTTAACAAACTCTCATGTTGTTATAATCATATTGCCAGATTTGCAACTGGCATGCCCTTTAGAACACACCACTGCCTTAACCTAAAAAACCTTGGCTGGATAGAACTACCAAACCTTCTCCAGCTGAACCAACTCATAGAAGCATTTAAAATTCTCAAACAACCCGACAACATCCCTGCACTGAAAAATATAATAATTCCTTACACCACTCTAGACTGTCTTCTCTTATCAAACAGGCTACTTGTCCAAGCAATCAAATCCTATAACTCAGGGAGTGATACTCTGTTTGCCAATGTCATTGGAAAAATATGGAACTCCCTCCCCTCCAACCTTACTCTTACTACCTCCTTAGTCAAATTCAAGAAGAGTCTAAAACTCCATTTTAAGTCACATTGGCTTTGCCAATGCTCTAACCCAGATTAGCTCCTTTTTGTTAAACCAAGGTCATACTTTTCCTCTGGATTATCCAAGTTCAAAAACTTTAACCTTTTATTCTCAAATGATCTAACTCTATATTTCCTTCACTTATTTCTGACCATAAATAGAAGCCCTTAAATCTTTTCTAAATGGACAACTTAGGGAAGGGACCTGTAACCCCAAACAAGAACAATGAATAGAAACTAAACTCAAAATCTAAAATTGTCTTATTTTTAAATCTGTATGAGAACTTTTGTATTTTGTGGTTGCTATAGCTAGGATGTTTTGTAGCAGTATGTAAACTGATTGTTTCCTCTCATATGCTTTACTATATGTAACAGTCTGTAAATGTGTCTATGTTGGAGCTTTTCTCCCCGGGCCTCCGCTGAAAATGGACATGTATTCAGTCGGACCACCCCATTCAACAAATGTAAAATAAATAAATAAATAAAATAAAACAAATGCTAGCTGCTAATTGAAACTAGATTTTCCCTGCTCACTGGTCACAATATCAGCCATCTGTGTTCAGTAATACATTTATTCACACTCATTGCAAGATTTTGTTAAACATGAATTGATTGTGCATTATGCACATCCCAGACTGAGCAGGCCTACTTTAAAGTCCTGTAGTTTACATTATTGTGCCTAAATGGGGAATACATACATACTGGCCCAGAAATTGTAGTTTATTGGCCGTTTGGACAGTTTTTTCCATCTCCTTCAACTTTCTGGTCTATAAGCCCATGCTTGCACTTTTCCAGCCTTTCCTGTAACTAGTCTAGTCTAGATATAGATTTGCTATATCCAGGACTGTATGTAAGCTTCTGAGCCCCACAAGCCTTTCTGTGTTGAGGGAAGCCTTTTAGTTTATCAGTGGGAGTGGTAAGCACTAGATAACCTATCTACCACAAGAGGAGTGGTTTCAGGTCCAGAAATTGTAGTTTATTGGCTGTTTGAGCACTTTTTTACATTTCATTCAACTTTCTGGTTTAAAAGTCGGCATTTCTGCTTGTTGCCCACCTTTCCTATAACTAGTCTAGTCCAGATACAGATTTTTTGCATCCAAGACTGTTTGTAAGCTTCAGAGCCCCCCAAGCCTCTCTGTGTTGGAGGAAAGCCATCTAGCTTGTCAGTGGGAGTGGTAAGCACTAGGTAGCCTATCTACTACAAGAGGAGAGGTTTCTGACCAAGAAATTGTGGTTTATTGGCTGTTTGGGCAGTTTTTTCCATCTCCTTCAACTTTCTGGTCTAAAAGCCAACGTTTGCTCCTTTCCCACCTTTCCTGTAACTAGTTTAGTCCAGATACAGATTTGCTGTATCCAGGACTGTATGTAAGCTTCTGAGCCCCCCAAGACTTTTTGTGTTGGAGAAAGCCTTCTAGCTTATCAGTGGGAGTGGTTAGCACTAGGTATCCTATCTACCACAAGAGGAGTGGTTTCTGGCCCAGAATTTGTAGTTTATTGGCCGTTTGGGCAGTTTTTCCATCTCTTTCAACTTTCTGGTTTAAAAGCCTGTGTTGTGCTTGTTTCCCACCTTTCCTTTAACTTGTCTAGTCCAGATACATATTTGCTGTATCCAGGACTGTTTGTAGGCTTCTGAGGGGTGCCAAAGTCTGCTCTGCAAATTTCCTTTAGATCTGCTAGTTCTCTCCTCTCCTGTACTTTTACTAGCTTATTAGTGTAGCACTTTGCCATACCAGACTTCTTGTAGCAATTATTGTAGCACAAAAAAGTGCTATCAGCACTAAACGTTCTACAAGGAAACAGCTCCAGTACTCATTATTAATGCCCACCAGACCTCCCAACCATTCCAAATTACTCGTTTTGTACCGAGTTTTGGGGTCCAAATGAAGGGGTGCCACAATTCCCGAGTGGCACCCCTTCATTTCCGATTTATTTTACCTTTTTTAAACTTTCGTGCTGTCAGAGCTGACGTCATCATGTGTGCGATGACGTCAGAGCCAGCAGGCTACCAGCCAGTCGGAATTGAGCTGAAGGAGCTCACATCATCATTTCCGGCTGTCTGGATTTGAATCACAAGCTGACGGGATGTTAGAAACATCTTCTGTGCAGGCAGAAAGTGAAACTTTTGTGCCACAACAGAGACTTTCTAAACTGCAGACCAAATTATGTGCAAGCAGCCAAGAAACAGTAGGGCAGGATGATCGAGAACTGGTCTTCTGTGCAGGCAGAAACATTTGTGCCACAGCAGAGAATTTTCAAACTGCAGACTAGGAAATTGTGTGGAGCAGCCAAGAAACATCAGGGCAGGACAACCGAGAACAGGAGCAGAGAATTTGCAAGCCGGGAACAACTGCAGACCAGCCAAGAAACATCAGGGCAGGCAAAGCAGGAATTTGAACTACTCAGGGTAAGGAGTGTGTGTGTGTGTGTGTGTGTGTGTGTGTGTGTGTGTCCCTGTAATATGCTTGGTGGCTAGAGGTATTCAGGCTCAAACCCTGTACCTTTGGTGCTGGGTAAAAGAGCCTACTATCCCTAGCCACCATCATTTCTGAGGGAGAACATTTTTTTTTTTTTTTGCTAACAATTGAAAGTTATGCTGTGAGCTTTGTCCAGATTTTTTTGTATTAAGAGTTGAGAGAGCTATAAGTAAGAACATTTTGTCTTTGTGCTAAGAGTTTAGAGCTATGATAAGAAGTGAGGACACAATTTGTACTTCCCCATTATTGTTTTTGTGCTAACAGTTCAGAGATATGGTGAGTGAGAAGTTAGAACTGAATTTGTATTCCCCCATTATTGGCTTTGTTATTTGTCCATGTTTTTTGTGTTGAGGTTAAGAGCTATGTTGAGAAGTGAGGAATGAATTCACTAAATGATGGCTATTAAGTTTTAGTCTTCCTATTTTTTCAGGCTGCTGCTGATTTGGCAGTGTGGTATGTTGTTCTGCTGATTTGGCATAGTAGTATGTTGTTCTGACTGTAGTGCATAGAGTCCTGGGTTCAAAACCTGCCAGTGAAATGCATGATGGTAACACAACATTTTATGCTAGTAATGTTTAAAATGTGTCCCTGGTTTTTGACCTTTTGTCCCCCCCTCCCCAAAAAAAAAATATTAAATTGAAAATAAGTGTGGGACGCTGTGCAAGATGCCTATGGCTTACACTACTGTCATTCTATTTATAGTGTGTGTGGAAGCAGACTTATGATGGAAAAGTTCTGAATTGGGCAGTTTTGTCATTAATGGTTCATGTGTTTTGTTTCATTGCCTACAGTACAGATTACTGGTAAAATGTTCAAACAATAAATTTAAAATGCGCTCCAACATGTGTGTTGTATTATACAAGGAATATAATTTAATAAAGTCAGGAAGGTGTATAAAGAAAAGAACACACATATGTTGTTTTGTGTGCAAGGGGCCAATGATTTGAAAACAGCCCAAAGGTAATCTTTATCCACTACTGGCCAGATGTATTTTCTTTGAATGGGATGTGGGGTTCAATGCTGTTTCAATGAATGTGAGTTTCAAGGGCAAAGAAGTTTTAATGTCAAGCCTATTTTCATTGTGAGACAGTATTGCTTTGTTTACCAGATGTCTTTTAGTGTTTCTGCATTGTTGTGCTGTAAAATGTAAAAATTAAAATCCAAATCATTGTAAAAGTAAAGCAGTATGCATACATTAGTGTTTATGGTAAATGGGGTGAAATAGCCAGGTAGCAGGTCATTGGAACAGTTGCAGGGGGACTCTGGTGCCATGTTTTGGTTGTCTGTTCTTCAGTTTGCGTTTGAAAGTTGGTATCCCACAATTCCGTTGGAATGTGTGGGGTTACGTAATTATGTATGCAAATTATATGTTAATCAGCGTACAGATTTGTACCTATTTTTCCTGAGCCTTGTCCAGATTTTTGATGTTTCCAGGTTGAAAGGTATGATGCCCACCCCTCCATGCATGTCTAAAGGTCATTTCCCTGTGCTTTCTCCTGTTAACCTGGTGAACTTGGGCATCCTGAGGCAATGTAGCAACTGCCTCATGTACAGCAACAACCCTCTCCTCTTACCTCCCAACACTCAGACTTGCAGGAGATGCACTTATATATGCAAATTGGAAGCCACGCACTCTCCAACCAAGACCGGAATAGCTGGTCAAGAGGAGAAGGTCAACACTTACACCACACCACATGGAACACATAGCCCTCCAGAACACACACACCAGCACTGCCTTAAAATAAAAACACAAACCACACACCCACATATGCGGAGGCTCTCAATAAATATCTACCCAAACAGCAGAGACCTCCAAGGCAGAAATGAACTTGACCACCACAACAAAACAGTAATCATGAGACACATAACTCATAAAAGGTGTGCCACTAAACCAAAGCTCCTAAGGCAAAACAGCATGCCCAGCACCGAGAATTATACCACAGTACAATCAGAAAATGATTGATTTCAACAACTGGCTAAGTTTCTGGTGTCATTCTAAGGGGATCCAGTATCTGTCTGCCTGGGATGACATGATTGACAGACCTCAATGCTTTGCCAGAGATGGCTTGCATCTGTCACCCCTGGGCTTCCAGATACTGGCCATGGTCTTGTCACCCCTATAGTACCTTTTTTAGGTGATGTTCCAAAGACCAAATTACGACCATAACAGCTAAAAACAAATGCAATCTGAGGGTCATGCTGCTCAAAGCTAGAAGTATAAATCTCAAAATGCACTCACTTGAAGCACTCCTTATAATGGAGAACATTGAAATTTGTGCTGTAACAGAGACCTGGTTCAAGGCAGCAGAAAGCACCCTTGCACTACCAGGCTATAACTCATTCCACACCTTTCGGCCCTAGAACGTGGACCGAATCTCCAAAGGTGGTGGTGTTTCCATATTCATGAAGGATGTGCACACCTCCAGAGGGGTAGCCCAACATAATGCATCAGAAACACTTCAGGTGCAGCTAACATTGGGTAAGACAGTGATTCAGGTTGTAATCTATAGGTCCCCAGCCATGTCCCAAGACACTCACTCCACATTCCTAAGCATCCTGGAGAGTATTAGGGTCCAACCTAACTCTCATACTGGGCGACTTCAACTACCCCTCCATTAACTGGGAAAACTACTAATGTACCAATACACTTGACCAACATTTCCTGGAATTCATTAATTCCAATGCCCTGGACCAGTTCGCTCTTATCCCCACTAGTGGTAGCAACATCCTTGACCTGGTCATTAGTAACATGGGTGACCGTTGCTCTAAACCAATAGTCAACGCCTCCCTGGTTTGATCCGACCACAAACTAATCACCTTGGAAATCCACATCCCTCTAACCCCCCCACCACCACCCGGAAAGGTAACCACCATGAAAAATTTCTCCAAAGCTAATTTTGGGCTCCTAAGAACAGAGGTGGCTAACTTCGTGGCACTCATGCAAATAGAGAATAGTTGCATGACTGCCGAATCATACACCAATGCACTGTATGAGCACGAACACAAATGCATGGATCTCGCCATACCCAATAGAACCAAGACGCTCTCCTCCAAAAAAAGGAAGCCAATCTGGTGGTCCCCTGCCATAAACAAACTCTACAACAGAAGGAGGAAACTGATGTGGAATAAGGTGAAGTCCCAAGACTGGAAAAACTCCCTTATCAGCCTCAACAAAAAGTTGAGATTCCTCATCAAATGCTCTAAAGCTAGCTATCAAAACAGAATTGCAGCAGATAGTAAAGACAACCACAAGGCCTTCTATAGTAATGCAAAGAACCTCCACAGCAATACCCAGATTTGCTCTGAGCTACTGCACAATGGTACCTCCTATACCGAGCCAAAAGATATTGCCAGTATACTGGCCAACAGATTCAGTGCCAACTTTTCCTCTCTCCCCCAAAGAACCAATCACAATACTAGTAAATTGTCAGGCATCCAGTATTATTGCTGCATAGGTTAAAACAGCACTGTCCAAGGCCAAGAATACAGCTTCTGTAGGAACTGACAATACCCCTGGCTGTGTTCTACATGAACTACAGAGTGAACTGGCACCTGACCTGTGTGCCCTGTTCAGTCTTAGCCTCACCTTAGGCTTTGCCCCTACCAAATACCACACTGCTATATTCATTCCTCTCCACAAAGGAGGCGTGACTACAGACCCTAGGAACTATCACCCCATTAGCCTGACAAGTCTGATATGTAAAGCTATGGAACGCATCATCATGGACCTAATAAGCAAGGATATAGAGAATCTCCAAACACTGAATCCCACACAGTTTGGTTTTGTGAAGTGTAGATCATGCCTGCTCAGCTTGGTAGACATCTTTGTGTCAGTCACCAGAGCTATGGATGAAGGCAAGGTGGTTCATAGAGCGTACGTTGATCTGGCCAAGGCCTTTGATACCATTCCCCACTTAGTAATCATAGAAAAACTCACTAAGCTAAGCATCAACCCCTGTATCACTAGGTGGGTTTTAAACTAGCTCACAGATAAGACACACAGTGTGAAAGTAGCTGACTCCAATTCAGACTGCCCACCAGTCATGAGTAGAGTCCCACAGGGATTAGTCCTGGGTCCTCTCCTGTTTGGTATCTAGTTCTCAGAAGTCCAGTCCAACATGAAGGGACTCTGGCTGACAAAGTTCACAGACAACTGCAAGTCGGGAGCCATTATTAACTCCCCAAGTGATGTTGACGTCCTATAGAAAGGCCTCACTGAGACCAGCGAATGGTGTCAGAACCATGGCCTTAAGCTCAATGCCATAAAATGTGTCATCATCCCCCTCTGGGAAAACCCCAGTTTACATAAAATACCACATCGATGGTAGTCCACTAAACACAGAAGGTGTTATAACAGATCTGACAACACAGGTTGACAGCAACCTCTCTTTTAACCACCACACTGCCACTGTCGTCAGAAAGTCCTTCTATGTGGCACATCTCATTACTAAGGGTTTTGCATCCAGGAAGAAAGAGGTCATTGCCTCCCTCTACTCTTCCCCTATTAGGCCAATAATCTAGTACAATGCCCCATTTGGCATGTACCTCAATAGACACCGGCAACAATCGGAGAGGCCACAAATGTACCTCACAAAGAGGATTCTAGTCCTTAAACACTTGACCAATATGGACAGACTCAAAAAACTAACTATTCTCTGTCTCATATCACCTACTTTGAGACGTTATCTGCTTGACTTATAAAGTCATGCTTGACCCAGCTCTTTTAGAAATGCTATATCTAAAGAAATCCCAATCCCTCCACACCACATGCTCCAGAGACCTCAATCTCATTACCACAATCAACAGAAGGTGCTGGAGGGACAAGTTCATAACCCAGACACTGCCCATGTTATGGAATAGACTTCCCGTACATGTCAAACTGAGCACTTCACTAGCTCTCTTCAATAGAAATCTTGATGAGTGGATGGGAAATAGAAAATTCACCCTGGAGATCACCCCAGTGGCTCTACTCGACAGATGCACTGGAAACTAAGGTCGGGTGGCACGATGCCAGGGTAATCTTATGGGCTAGGCTTGTAAAGGCTCCAGCGCCAATAGCCTAGTATACACCTATGAACCTATAAATGTTGACATGGCCTTGGTGGGTGAAAACTAGCTGACACTGCTGTTTTGGCAATTGCAAGAACCATGTATTTCACCCCTAATAACATGAGTGTAGAACACACTGATAATTTCCTAAGATACATAGCAATTGATAAAATCAGTGACAAAGTGGTGCAAATATGCATAATGTAAATATACAGTAACTTTTTTTTTTGTTTTTTTAAGTCCTTTCAATGATGTTTGTTGCATATTTGTGCATGTTTATAAAAATAGTTTATGAAGTCCATCTCTGTGACTAGAACACCACACTTCTCTATCATGTTTTGCCATTAAGTTGTCAGGAAAGCTGTTGAATTTATTGAAAGCTATCTGAGGATATTAGGTCATCACTTCACAACAGAAGCCACCCATAATACTTGGAATATAATACTGAGGGCATGAGGACTACGATATGGAAAGAAAAATGCAATTCTTTTCTTAAAAAATGTGACCAGGTTTCTCTGCATAGTGTCTCCAAACGGTGCAAGTAATTATGTATAACGTAGTAGACACAAATTGTTCATATTTGTCATATTGTCAATACCATCCCAAGAATTCAACGAATTCCTCCCTATCATGCTAATTGCCCAGCTTGGATTGGTCAATAAATACGACCAAGCAAAATTTAGACTCAGAGACATGGTAAAGCCACAATAAGGAACACCTTATTAGTGTCTCATTTCCATGTCACTGAATCAAACACTACTCTGTCAACCCTGACCATGCTAGTGTTCTCCCTATCAACCCATGCGCGCACACAAACACACACACACACACACACACGCACACGCGCACACGCACACGCACACACACACACACACACACACACACACACACACACACACCCCTCCACTTGCTTTTACTCATGGAAACACTCACCCACAAACCCTCATGCATGCTCCAACACACACACACACACACACACACACACACACACACACACACACACACACACCCACACACACACACACACGTGTTCACATATGCATACTTGGCATCCCATAACTAACCCCTGTAGTGTGATCGCCCAGGCAGACACACACACACACACACACACACACACACACACACACACACACACACACACACACACACACACACACACACACACACACACACACACACACATATGCGCCCATGAACTAAGTTGCCTTCAGAGTACAGAAGTATATTGGTAGGTACCTGAATGAACTATGTAACTGGCTGGTTTAGTAGTCATGCCAGTTTGGAAATTCTGAATATATTTTTTATTTCATAGTTTTTGGTTTGTCAACCCATTTTTTGGCCATATAGGTTCATAGGTAAGTAATAGTCTAGCTACCCTTGCAGGGCATGTTAAGCCTAGGCAATTACCCTTTTTGTGCTTGAATTAATGTATACCATTTGATGTTACATTTACCATGATTGATAATTATATATTACTCTTGGTGAGAATAACTGGGATCATAAGATAAATAATTTGAGAGGACCAATGCATTTGATCAAGCATTTAGAAGCTGTTTCTGTCCATTAGTAGTACAGGGGGCAGTAACTTTTCTATTACCCATTCATAGATCCAAGTTACCCTTGAATATGGACAAGAATGCGTTTTGTATTTTGTGGATGAGGAATATGTTCTAAAGTAGCAGTATCCTCTGTGAGATATATCCAAACATCCAAACTATTCTGTTGATGATGCAGAAGAGGTTTAGATCCCTAGACCAAGTATTTATGATGCCATTTGACTTGCTGATGTGTAACAGCTCCATCAATATTGGGTCAAGTGATGCCTTGTTTGACAGACACAAGTCTTGGCAGTTATTAGGATACTGAATGTAGAGACAGGGCTTTGAGGTGGTCAGTATAGGACATATTGTTTAGGCCTTGTATCCTCTTAGTAAGGTATCTCTGTGGGCATTCCAGTTGTTGCATGTCACTTGTCAGATATATGCCAAAGGGGAGCATTATACTCAATGACTGGTCTAATGTGGACTGAGTAAAGGAAAGCAGTCTCTAGATGTAGTCACGATCCCTTTGTTTATAAGCTGTTCAATATAGAAGGACTTTCTTAGGACCATGGAAGTCGAAACTTTGGTCACTGCTGACATAAGTTTCAAATTCCAGACAACTGGGTCAGCTCTCAGGGGCATATTGTCAATGTGGTAGTTCTCTGAGATAGATGACTTCCTGAAGGATAATTTAATGCATTTTTCTGCATTAAGTTTTAGTCCACAATTCTGGCACCATTTATTTGTTTGGAACAAATATTCTTTGTAGGATGACCAAGGCATTTGGGGATTCAATAACTGCTCCTAGACTGCAGCCATCTGAAAACTTAGTCAGCCAAAGCTTTTTGGTATTGGCTTTAAGTTCATAGGTGTGTACTAGGCTAATGACATGACCACAAGAGCCTTTTTAAGCTTAGCCATGTATCCAAAATCTCTAATAAGTTCTGGTGCCTTTGATAAATGTAAGCAAGGGCTTGGGAGATGAAACATTTACAAGTAGGGGTCTGGGAGATGAACCATTCAAAGAAGTAGATTCCAAACAGGAGAGGTACCAGCACCAAACTCTGGGGTACTCCATTGTTAATTGCTCTCTTTAGTGAGGGAGCTTCTCCTGTTTTGATCACCCACATCATGCCTGTGAGCCAACTGGCAATCAAGTGGGTGACAAAGAGGTTATCCCCAGTTTATTTAGTTTGTTTGCTATGTCTGAGTGCAGTATTGTGTCAAATGCCTAGCCAGGTCAAGATATGTTGTGTGTACCATTTTTACCTTCATCCATTACTTTGGTGACCTTTACAAAGAAGTCCACCAGAATGAGTAAGCATGATCTGCCTTTGACAAATCTAGTAGCCAAAAACAGCCCGAGCAGTGTAAGAAAAACTTGCTAACAAAATAGCCTTGCCACTAATGAACTGCCACTGCTTATTAAAAAAAATAACTGGCTATTATAGGAATGAAAGCACTTAGTAATTTTTAATAATCAGTGACAGTTCACTGGTGGCAACAGTGTTTTGTTTTTAAGTGTTTGGAGATTCTCTATGCCCTTAATGATTAGTTCCATGTTAAGTCTTTCCATGGCTGTGCATATGCAGCTGTTCAGACTTGTGAGTCTGTAATTGCTTTGGTCTGTAGAAGGTCTTGCCCTGTGCAGGGAAACGACTGCAGCAGCTCTCCATTTTCTTGGTTCAAAACCTGTAGGCTGAAGTTGAGCAGTTTTGTTGGGAAGGTGGCTAATTTGTGCTTCATACTATATAAGATGCATCCAGAGATATTGTCTGGGACCCATCACTGTAGTATTTTTAGCTTTTGATAGTGCTTTCGGGACTTGGTCTTGAGTGATAGCTGGAGATGAGGCAGTTCCAGGTTAATATTGTGGGATAGATGGAGGGGAAAGAGATGCGAAGTCTGGGATAAATTTATCAGCCAGTAGGGAAGCTATGTCTTCAGTGAGTAAGTGCTTGTTTTTCAGATTCTGAGAACCACTTTTTTTTCAGCCTAACAGAACAGTTTCCCCTTTACACACAGTGTACACTGACATGCTCAAGAAGCCTTGTTTTGTAAGATGAGTTATAGAAAAATTAAAATGGGTTGTTATTATTATTATTTAATTCAGTTCTACTTTGATCATACAAAGTGTATTGTATTGTATTGTATTGTATCAGAGCTACTGTACCACACATAGCCTAACCATTAGTCAGTATATCATCATGATATATGAACTTAAGAGGAATCTGAATGTAAATAATTTATGTAGTTGGTTGTACTCACTGTACCCTTTGATGTGCAGGTACTACCCCTGTACCTCTTATTTCTAAATATAATACCACTGAGACTGCATCAACTTGCAAAATAAGGTGTGTATATATATATATATATATATATATATATATATATATATATATATATATATATGTATGTATATATATATCTATATATATATATATATATATATATATATATATATATAGATGTGTTCCCTTTCTTCTAAACTTCAGGTTATACCTCTGCACCCCTGACTTGCAAATATACTAGGAGGCTACACCAACTTGGAAAAGATGGAAACAGTATATAAATGTATTCTTTTTTTCTGAATTTATGTAGTCTTGAAGATGGTATGCACAGAAATCAGAGGTATGGGGACAGATGCCTTCAAGGGTGCATGAGGCACAACCGCCCTTTCATCCCTTCTCTCTGAAGCAATACTTTCAGATAGAGCCTGGCTGCTTGGTGCAGAGGGATGAAGCCCTAACTGCGACTCTGGTGACCAGGATTCAGTTAGCAACCCCAGCACTGGAGATGCCAGGCAGAGCAGGGTAAGAGTGAAGGGGAAGACTTCTCATCTCTCCTGGAGAAGATGAGGTTTCATTAACTTAGAGACACACAGGGCTGTGCAGTCTCCCTGGTGGAGACCAGAGAGACCACTGCTGTTGCTGCAAGGGGAGGGGTGGGGCTGCTTGGGGGAAATACTCCATGAAAATGTGAGGGGTATCTCTCCACAGACATCATCATCAGCCTCCTTTTTCCCATTTTTCTACATGGGGTCAGGGTAGCGTATTAACTGTCTCCAATTCTCTCCATTCAGTGCCACACTCCTGCCTTCTTCAACACTCATGCCTGACTGTCGCAGATCTTCTTTCACACAATCCATCCACCTCTTTGCTGGATGTCCTCACTTCGTCTTACCTTCTTCCTGTCTGTCCCAAATCTTCCTCACCAGAGTGTCTTCTGCTTTTCTACACATGTGCCCAAACCACCGTAATCTATTCTCTTTGATCTTTTCTGCAATTGGAGCTACTTTGGCTTCTGCTCTTTTGACCTCAGTTCTTCATCTGTTCCACAGTGTGCATCCTGCCACCTTTCTCAGGCACTTAATTTCCATCACCTCTAGCTTCTTCAACTGTTCTGCCTTTACTGCCCAGGTTTCTGTACCATAGAGTAGTACTGGTCGCACCACTGTCTTGTACACCTCACTTTTCAGCTTTTTTGGAATTCTTCTGTCATAGACTTCACCTGACACTCTGTGCTAGTTGCCTGCAACCCCTCTGATTCTAGCTTGGTCCTCTTCATTCAGACTACCCTTCTCCTCAACTACTCCTCTCAGATACTTGAAGCTGTTTACCTGTTCCACTATCTTCCCTTCTATCTCTATTCTCAGCTTCTTCTGATTTCCCCAATTTGCTGGCATTACCGCCATCTTATCTGTGTTTAGTTTCATCCCTTGTGCCTTCAGATTTGCATTCCATTCTCCTATCCTTTGCTGAAGTTCTAGCTCAGAGTCTGCCTGTACTGCCACATCTTCTGCATACAGCAGCTTTGTTGATCTGTCCCCTCCAACCTGTTTGGTAATGTAGTCCATCACAAGTATGAACAGCAGTAGGCTCAAAGCTGAACCCTGATGTGCACCCACTCCCACAGGGAACCGCTCTGTGAGGCCGAACACTGTTCGTACTTGAGTTATTGGGTCCTTGTACATAGCCTGCACTAATTCTACCAATGTTTCTGAAACTTCAAACCACCACAGTACTGCCCAGATCAGCTTTCTTGGGACCTTGTCATATGCTTTCTCCAAATCTAGGAATGCCCAGTTGGACTCTATCCTCGTCTGTAGCTTCTTCTCAAGTTTTTGTCTCAGTGCAAACATTGGGTCAATTGTGCTGCATCCTGAACTGAATCCAAACTGCTCATCTCCCATCTTGCATTCTACTGCTCTGCATATCTGTTTATCAGTCACCCTCTCCTGAACTTTCATGCAGTGTGAGTTTGATGCCTCTGTACTGCCCACAGTTGTGGATGTCCCCTTTGTTCTTGTACACTGGCACAAGTATGCTTATTCTCCATTCATCTGGGATACACCTTTCTCTCCACACTGCTATTAGTATCTTCAGGAGCCATTTCTTCCCTATTTCACCCAGCATCTTTGTCATATCTGCTGTGACCTCATCTGAGCCTGCTGCTTTCCCTGACTTCATCTTCCTTAGTGCTGCTCTTATTTCTTCTAGGGTGGGCTCCTCTTCTTCTGTCATTGTAGGGTGTTTTGGGGGTAGTACAGCTTCTGTGGGGTTTTCTTCATTCCTAACCTTTGATATCCTTTGGACTGGTGAGCAGGTCATTGTTGGCATTCCTTATGAATGGTGTCTGACTATCTTCTTTATCTTTCTGTCTTTGCTTTGCAACCTGATATAGTTTCTTTGTGCCCCTTATTGAGTCACTTTCCAGAAGTTGGTACAGTGCCTCTGATGCCCTATTCTTTGCTATTGCAACTTCTTTCTTAGCATCTTTGTTAGCCAACCAGTAGTCCTTCCTAGCCTGGTCAGTCTTTTCTGTCTCCCATGTCTTCCTGCAGTCCTTCTTTCTTTTGATGACTTCCTGGACTGCTGCATTCTACCAGCAGCTTTCCTGATGTGCCTTATTTACATACCTGGCTCAGCCGCATATCTTTTCTGTAGTCCTAACACATGCTGTTTTTATGCGCTGCCATTCTTCTTCAACTTCACCTATTTCCTCCTCTTCTTGGGGTGCTAGATCCCTGAGTAACTCCTTGAACTGTTGTACTTTCTCTCCAGTCAACTGCCAGGTTTTCAGCCTGGTCTCTGTTGACCTTAGAGCCTTCCCTGACCACTGCTTGCAGCTGATTATGGCAACTAGTGGTTTATGCTGTGGGCCAACTGTTTCACTGGGTATGACTTTTCAATCATGGATTCTACCCCCAGTGCCTTTTCCTTACTAGGAGGAAGTCTACCTGAGTTCCATGTTGACTACTCTTTATGTGATTTTGTGACCATCTCTCTTTCTGAACCAGATGTTCGCTACTATCAAGCCATTTGTCAGACAGAAGTCTAGAATGGCTTCTCCTTCTTTATTCCTTTTGCCCCACCCATGTGGAACTAGGCAGTCCTCATATCCTGTTCTGTCTGCCCCGATATGTACATTTAAGTAACCCATTATCAGTACCAGTTCTTGTTGTCCTGCTTTATCTAGTAGGTCCTGCAATTGCTGTCTGAATGCACTCTTTTCCTCACTATCACAACCCTGCTGTGGGGCATAGTATCTCTCCACAGACAGCACATTAAATGTCCCGTCAGCAGCACCTTCCCAAGTGCATATGTAGTTAGGGCCAGGAGGAAAACTGAAAACCTTCCTTAAAGGCTGCCTAAATGACAGCCATTATTGGTTGGCTTTTGTCTGGTGATGGGAATGAATGAGCTGATAGACAAAGAGAGGGTCTGATAGTTGGCAGGCAACAGGAGCAATAAATTGCAAAAAAAAAAAAAATGCCTTCACATACTCTGTTACTATATATGTGTTGCAGGAGTCAAATGGGGCAGCATGACCATGTGGTCACTTACACTTCAATAACATTAAGTAGACAGTTATAGATATCTCAGAACATGTTTTCTTCAGATAACTAAAATCACAATTAAAATATTGTTTTCCTACAGGTGGCTGCAGACAGTAAAAAATTACTGGCTACAAGCAGAGGAATTACACCATTCTGAATCTTCCAAATCTAACAGTCCACAGAGAATCAAGCATAAGCAGAAACAATGTACAGATAAGAAATCATTTAAAGTAAAATTAGGTATGTATTTTTATGTCACAAGAGGTGCATTAAAACATATCAGTTTATAATAATTATAACCAGTGCCTATTCATGCATTCATCTTATCCAGCCCCCAGAAGTCCTATTTCCCTCATTTTACTATCCAGCTTTATTCATTCTTTCTCCTGGTTGTTGTTGTTGTGTCTTTGGGGTTTTTCCCAGTTAGGGGTCGCCACAGCGGAACTCCGGTTCGCTAATGATTGGCAGTAGATTTTTACGTGCCGAGTTGCCAGCTCTGGTGCACAACCTTCAACGAAAGTACACCCATTCACACATGTCTCCACACAGAAGACGCTCTAGCTGAGAATCAAACAGGACAACTTGACCAGGTCAGTCCCACCAGGCTTGTAGCCTCTTTTCATGGGAGATCCAAAGTGGTACTTGTACTGCTAGTGGAAATTGACCAGGGTACTAAGGAACTTCCCCTACACTTTTTTGATGAGTCATGGAGCCTTTTACAGCCAGCTGAGCTACTACCAGCTCAGGTATGTGGGATCTTGTTTTAATATCTCAGCTGAAGGATGGCACACAAAGGAGTGCAGCACCCCCTACTGCTGCACTGTTGTGTTGACAATTTGAAAATTAATTAATCAACACTGATGAAGGCTAGGTTAATTCCATAGCCAAAACCGGTCTGTTATTTATTGTCTTCCATTAAACTATTAACACAGCTCACAGTTGCTGGCTCTTGTTTTTGGTTTTGCTAATTTGAAAATTAATCCAAACCCCTAATACAGGAATTGAAGCCACAATCTTCTGCTCTACTAACACTGAAGTAAAACATGCTACCTGTTGAGCCACACACACACACACACACACACACACACACACACACACACACACACACACACACACACACACACACACTCACACACACACACACACACACACACACACACACACACACACACACACACACACACACACCTTTTCTGGCACTTCACTTTTCTGGCAGTGTCTACCTCTTTGACCCTTATTTCTCACTCTATGCTTCTGTAGTAACTAAGTCTATATAAACATAACCCACTACCTTCCCTCCCCATCCTAGAGCACTAATGTATTGTCAAAAAATGCTTGATGTCTTAGTTGACACATTTTATTTATGTCTAACTGCCTTAGCTGTTGTTTGTATTGACATCCTACGGCCTCAAAAGGTCTATTTTTCATACATGTTATTCTTTTTATAATGTTATAGTTGCTAGTTGACTTTCTTCAAATGTATTGACTCTGTTTTTTCGCTTCTTATTATTTTATATTATGTCCCCATGAATATGTGGCTATGCTCATTAGTGCTAACCTGGTCAACAGATGCAAATAAATAAATACAAATAAAAAATATGTGAAATAGTACACAAGTATGGATGGCAATAAAATAGGGTAAAAATTTGTATTGTTTGAGTCTTGACCACTGAAGTGTGATTTCTGTTATGGGCGTATAGCAGACTGTTTATTGTAAGTTGTAATGCTTGCACAGGTGATATTACACTTTTCTCAAGCACCATTGCTTTGACGCACAGCAGTTTTTGCACTGTAGCCTGAAACAGATGATCCCAAAGTGGCAGAGTGGGAAACACATGGTATGGTAAGGTAACTAATACAGGGATCTGAGTAGTGGAAGATTGGATTTAGAGTCTAATGTGGTTTTATATTTATTATTAAATTTAAATTCAAGTACTGGTTAATTTAAGTGCTTACTAGAAAGCACTGTGTAGTGACATAAGTCAAGTGAAACGAGACATCAGATAATACATGGCAGAGGTTAGAAGGATAGAAGTGGTGTTAAAATAATAATATTGTCAGTGAGTTTCAGAGCAAGAAGTTATGTTTTCAAGAACATTTTAAAACCAACCAGTTTGAGTGATTGTCAATTAGTGTGAGAGGAGATTCTGCAGATGTGATGCCTGGTAGGAGAAATGGCAACCAGTTTCTATTCATACTCCTGAGGGGGGTGAGCACAATGGCCTAATCTGACTGTAAGGAATCAGAAGCTCTTTCAGATAAGGGAGTCCCAAGTCATGTTGGGCTAAGTACAGTAATACTAGAACTTTAATAGTTATAAGTAGGCAGTCAGTGCAGACTTCACAGTGTCTGAATTAAGATGAAGATAGCTAGGAGTGGTAACAAGTAGACAAGCTGGAGAGTTCTGCTCCAGCTGCAAGGAATCGGGTCCTTATATAGGAAGCCTCTTGTGCAGGGACTTGCAGTAAATCAACCTAGAGGAGTCCACAGCATGTGCAACCACAGAATGGCCTTCAGGAGAGAGACAATGACCGATGCTGGATTATTGTTTCTTAAATAAAAACATGATGGCTTGATTGCAGATGACAGTTGGTGCCTTGTCATTCTGTCTTACTAAACTACACTGTGATTTATTACCTTATCTACAGACTCCACTTTATTGAAAGCACAACTAATGGTTTGAGAGATACACACTTGGAATTTTTTGAGGTGGTGTGTATAGCCATGGACATATCTTAGAATTGATTGTCCAGTGGAATTAGTCAGCCTGTTTTGGTACACTTCAGGTCTTCACCAAGGGAATTCATAGTAGAAATTTCATCTTGTGGGAGAAGAGGTCACTTACCACCTGCATAGAACAAATAGCAGTAGTATCCCTGTCTAATGAGTTCTCCTAGGGGACTTGTGGTCAGAGAACTACAAAAAGCCAAAAATAGGCCCCATTGGACACCAGCGATGACAGGATGGTAGGAGAAGAAAATACCTCATTTAAACTTATTTTCCAGGTGCTTCCTGAAATGTAAAAGGAAAATCATTCCAAAACAGTATCTGAAGACTCACAGTAGGCCAACAGTTTGCCCATCAGGATGCAGCAGTCCAATATAGCAGATGCAGAGCAGAAATCAAATGCACTCAAAACAGAGTAAGGGCAGCAACTCTGTTTTTGCACTTTGTAAATTAGAGTACTTAGAAGAAAAGTGGCCCTGTGAGGTACTGAAATTGCAGTAATTTGAGAAGTGAAGTGAATTTGGTGTTAGCTTAATGCAGTACCATACATTCAGTCACTGTTTGGAACACTATTAGTCAGGTTAAAGTTCAGGCAGTGTTCAGAATCGATTGTGCGGTACTTATCGCAACCACTTTCTGACATAACAAGTGGCTGATTTATGAGCCCTTTTTGTTGCTGAAACTTGTTATTGTAACACACACACACACACACACACACACACACACACACACACACACACACACACACACACACACATACCCCCAACACACAAACACACATACCCCCAACAAACACACACACACACACACACACACACACACACACACACACACACACACACACACACACACACACACACACAAACACATCCGCATATATAACTGTGGTATTTTTAAACTGTCATTGATGGCTTACCATCAGTTGTTCAATAGGTTTCAGATTACTGACTTGGCCGATCACATTCTTTCCCACTTCCCCTCCATCAAGCTGGTTTACAAACAGGATTACATTCTCTCTCACTTGTTGTAAATGATGACTCATTGCTATTATTTTCATTATCATTTTTAATATTTCTGCTGTTGTTTCCTGTTTATTAAGCAGGCAACATCAGTGGTGAGATTAACTGTTTTCATGTATGTGTATGTGTGTGCGCATGTCCCACTGAAAAATCTTATATTTCCCATAGGGGTTTCTGTCCTGGCATGACATGACAATCAGATAAACTCTTTCCTAATGAATTTCACACAGTTTCTTAAAGTTTTTTTTTTCTTTACAGTAACTGTTACTTTTTGGATTTTCCAAAAGAATCTTTAGCTGAAAAACAATGTAATTGTAACACTTGCTTATGTGTAATGCACGGTAAACGGGAAGAGTAATTTTGCCATTCTTCCTGCTCCTGCTGCCTATGCAATGTGATACAACAGTGGTTAGCAGTTAAAACACACCTTTTAAACAGTACATACAGTGATTTCCCAGCAACAGTCACAATTATGCCTGCTTAAAATGTGGTTGTGATAATATGCAAGTACCAATTGGGTTGTTTTTGCCTTGTTCTGGTGAAATTATGATGTCTGTAAGAGTGGAGGGGTAGGAGGTATTGTATAACATTTCAGCAAGTTGTGATATTCATTTCTGATACTGTCTGAGTTCTCCTAGGGGGAACTTCTGTTCAGAGAACTGAGGAAAGCCAACAATAGGCTCCATTTGACAGCAGGGAGTTGCATTTATATGTATTATACTTATGTCTTGGAGCTGTCTTTGGGAATGTCAGTTTAGAAAGTGTGAAGCAGATTATACTGAGGCATGCATTGTGAAACCTTAAAACATGTATATGCACCAGATTGTAGGGAAAATATTAATAAAACACAGTAAATCGATCCACGTTCATGATTGCTTGATGGAAGCGTTTTCAGATAGTTTTGGTTATGTTTAATGTGACCTCTATTAAGGCATGTTGAAAGTTCCATACATTATTTTTCATATAACAGTAATATAAGCAATATTTTAAAAAGCTTGAGAGAATTGTTTGCAGAAATAAATTTTAAAATAAGTTTAGTAGCATTTTCACTGCAATTTAATAGATTATTAAATAAAATAATATTTGAATATAGTAATTTCACTTATAAATACTATGCATTATTGGGAAAAAGTCAAGCTTGGAGACAGAACAGAAAATTATTATATTTAAGTGTTGTTTTATTTCTTGGGTAATAAAAACACTGGAACTAGGTAAACAAGCAACATTAAAAACAAACTGACACCATATCTGCTAAAGTTTGTGTATGAATTGTCAACACCTGAACAACTGTGTAGTCTGAAGAAGCTTCATATTTTTTTCTTTAGCTTCCACTGTCTGCCAGTCATCAGAACTCTCCATGGTAGGCCCACTGGGCAAGGTTTGACGAGATTTGGGTTTTTACTTCAAGCTCTGCATCCCTTGTGCACGCTTGTTTTCTGCACACAAAGGGGGCATGCAATGCTCTGACCATGCTGGTCATTCCTCACTGAAAGGGGCATTACCAGCATGTAGCCTTGCTCACATTTCTTGAAGTATAGGAAGTAGTTTCCCCAGTCTACACCAGAGAAATCATACCACCTTGTATGCCTACCAAGTACCTACAACTTATCCCTTTCCTTGGAACAGGCAAGGGGGCCACATCCCATCAGCCCTCTCTCCCCACTTGTCTGGCTTATCCAGTACCAAATCTACTCATCAGACCCTAGTCATGTGAGGCACTTAATATATTTTATTGTACTACTTATCTCTAGCACTGCTAAACTTTTCCAAGTCCAATAATAACTGAATATAGATATATCTTGATCAGCAATTTTGGAAAAAAATTATGTGGTAATTTATTATGTCTTCTCTTTAACTATATAGCTCTTCCCTTCTTGGATTGCAAGACTCTTGGTAAATGTAATCTTCGTGATAAATCTAAAACTTCTGTCATTAGCTTTTCAGTTTTACCGAAATTTAACAGAGCTCACCCAGCTTGGGCAGCCATTATGAAATAACCTTAAGATCAAAAGTAAATTAATTTGTGATGCATCATTTCCTCTTTCAAGTGAAATTTTGTCAGTTTTAAACTTATGTGAGATATTCACCCTTCCTAGGGGCTATATTTGGACTGAATTATGTGCTAACTTTTATCCCAGCTCTTTGATGGTACTAGGTTTTCCATTTTTAGAAAAAAAAAATGTATTTTTAAAATATAAAATATTTGGTTATGTGTTATATCAACTTCTAAAATATATACGTGGCGATCATGTTTCTTTCAAAAGCAGCAAACCTTTTTTTTTTTGTAAAAGTTATTATTTTGATTTCGTCTGTGTAAACTCAATGTAAGTAGTTATACTGCAGATTTGCTGTATGTCTGTCTCCTTTGTCCTTAATAAAATAAATATTGTATGGGTTCTTTGTTCCCTTTATTGCCCAATGTTGGCTGTATTACAAAAAAGCTGGGTTTTGAATGAAAATAGATTTCTATGACCATGTCTGCATAGCTGGTTAAGAAATATTGCGAGGAGTGTGAATTGCAGACAGCATCTTCTCAAGAGAAGACCAAAAAACATTTTCTGTAACCACATTCAAAGCAAAATATCCATTACAGTATCACAGATGAATAGTGTAGTAGAGTAACTACACAGCTAAATGACAGCTGACAAGACATAATGGAATTTCCTTTTTACTCAGTGCTTCAAGGCACAGCTGTCTGTATTAACTAAGAATATGGCTAAGATTTTACCAAAACTGATAGGTATGGATCAGTGTGGTTTTGTAGAAAGGAGCCAAATATTTAACAGCATTAATAGAACAGTGATAATCCAGAGGGAAGCAGAGTGTAAGAAAAGACCACTACAGGTAACCACCTGTTAAAGACTGGGAATAGGTTCTATCCCACAGAAAGTTAAGTGCCGTGGATGTTAAGTGAACACCCTACATTATGTATTGTGCTTTGCTTAACATCTGTCTGCACAATGGCCAATTTCATTTATGTCTGCTTAGTGCAGTATGTAAATAAATGTGGTTGGACATTGTGCAGAAGGATGTTAAGCGGCAGTTACCTGTACTGTTGATGGGTCTTGATGTAGACAAGGCTCTCAGTGGAGTCAGCTGTGATTAAATGAATAGGGTAATAGTATCTGTGATATCCCACTACTGGACCAGTAATCAAGGAGCCTCAGGCCTCACCACTAGCACCAGTGGGGGACATACATTGGGAGGATGACAAGTTACACACACAGTATTTCCAGATGCAGCTCTCTGCATCAAGTCCAATTTCTCTTAAGAGCACACAGAGACCATAGTCAGTCCATGGATGTTTTTTCCCCTCTTTTTCCAAATATCCAATAAGACTCCCCACTGGCAGAGCTATAGAGCTGAGATCTAAGCTGAGTGGTCAAACCAAGACCTCCAACACCCTCTCTTTCCAACCAGTGCTTTGTGTCCCTGCCCAGGTAGCTGACACACACACCACACACTCTTTGAGATTTGTTTTAAACACACACACACACACACACACACACACACACACACACACACACACACACACACACACACACACACACACACACACACACACACACACACACACACACACACACACACACACACACACACACACACACACACACACACACACACACACACACACACACACACACACCTGGGAAAGGCCGGCACAGGTTTACTAGCTATGCCCCCTTCTGCCCAGACTATTAGGTAGTTATTACTGCCACTAGCCAACTCTTTGTCAGTTACTTTAAGGCCCTTATCAAATAGTGTTCAGTTTTACTGTGTAATGTTACTGTTAATACAAATAGTAGTTTGACCAAGAGCAAGGCTATGAGGAGTGGCCTACACAGTGTCACCAAATAAATATGCAAGTAATCTCAGTACTTAAATATGTGTCACTAATATCAGCAGCCACCATGAAAGATTTAAATATATTTAATAATAAATAATAAAAGAACAAGAAAATACTGTATATATACTATCTAATCACACTAACATCAGAGTTCAAAATCACAGGAAATATTTAAAACAACATTGCAGGACAGTCTCAAATAAATAAATAAAAACATGTAAATTAAGCTTTGTTATATTCTTGACTATATCTAAAAGAATTATACTGTTCCCTAGACTTACTTACTCAGAGCAAGCAAGGCAGATGTGGTGAATGGGTGTTCCAGCTGATGTCAGGTCAAAGACAAGCACAGAATACTCAGCGTCTCTCTCAGAGACTTCCCAAATTAATATGTCAATTATTACTGCTGAGATACTTGCAGAATGACATAATTTCTTGTCATCTGATTTCAGTCCCCAGGCTCAAACAACCATTGATGCAAGCTGGTAGCATTTAGCATCTGCCTGTAAAAATACATAAACAAGGAGTTTTCTTAGATCTAAGGCAGATCCTGGAAGTCATAAAATGATAAACATATCAAAGGCAATACAAAAGTCTTGTAGTTCTAGACATTGGGCAGGATTCAGGAAGCCTCCGTGTAAGAGTTATAACTCTTACACGGAGGCTGCAGTTAAACTGTGTGATGTCAGCATGTCATGCCTATGCATGAGGCATGCTGAATCACACCTAAGTCTTACATGGTCCGTGTAAGACAGTAGGGGGCATGTCCGTAGGCCAAGCCCTGCAAGCAGACACGCCCCCAGAAGGCTACAATGGCAGAAAGTAAACACCCACGAGAGAGGCCATGGAAATGTGAAGAAACACTACACAACACATGCCCCCACAGACCAGGAATATAAAATGTAAAAATGAAAACAGTTCATATAAAATGTAAAAATGAAAACGGTTTTTATTTTTTTTAAACCCCGTAGATGTTTGCTTATGAGTGCACTCATGTGCACGGGCATGCCCGTAGCGCAGCTACAGTTAGCAGTCAGTGGAAAATGATATAAGAACTAAATATGCAAAGTAAGCCAAGAAGTAATAGCATAGCGGTAGAGACTTTGGCTTAAGAGCAGGCAGGCAAGGTTCGAGCCCACACAACATCAATTTTTTTTTTTTGTAAATAAGCACAAAACAAGTCCCTGACATATATGTACACATATAAAAGTAGATTTTATGTAAAATGGAATGAAATGGGCCATATATTTTTAAGTAATGCAAGATGAAAATAAATTAGAAATGTACCTGTAGCTAAGCTGCTGTCAAACAAGTTGAGACAGAGTGCCCGTAGGTGAGCACTGGTTCAAAGGGTGCAAAATGCGTGCTTGTAGCTACCCACTGGTTTAACACACTCAAACTGTGTGCAACTAGCTGTGCTTAGCTTAATATGTGTGCCAATAGCCAAATAAGGTTTAAACCAGCGCACCCCGTTTGCGCAGAGGTGTGCATCGCGCCCACAAGCTAACCGCTGGGCAACATTGAGCAAGCTGTATCAAAACTGCCTTTACACAGACACACCCCTCAGCCTGTCTAGACAGTCATAAAAATAAAAAGTAGTCTTCAGATTCGAACCCAGCATACCATGCACTATAGTCAAGGTACTGAACCACTAAGCCATGACAGCAGTACTTAGAAATGCAGCAATAGCATATCTATAGGATTTAATAGTAAGTGGAGCATGATAAAGCAGTTTTAGTGAAGTTGATACAATTCCAAAATGGCCAATCATAGAAATGTGAGGTAAAAACGGCATATATAAGCCCCATAGGTGGGAATACACAGCATAAACGATTGTAGAAAGGACCTGCAGGCAGAATGAGTGGAGTAGGGGAGGGAAGTTGCTTTCGAGCACAGCGGTGGGGCGTTGAGGAGTCCAGATACATGGTCTGGCTCCTAGTCCATCATCATGAGGCCCAACTCATGCAGGGCCAGGTCTCATGGGGAGCATACAGGGCGGAGGCATGGGACTGGTTGGCTCTTGATCTCACCAGTGCCACTGGGATTCCTCGGACTGGTGAGCAGGTTCGTCACCACCATGTGGACCTGAAGCGACGCAAACAGGACCTGTTGAACCAATGGATCCAGGAGGCCCGGCAAATGCCCAACGCCCCACTACTGCGTAAGTTACATTTTACTTTGTATGTAAGGAATTCAACTAGCTGATACCATGGAGATGTGTATTCCAATATTACTTGTTTTGTATTACAGCTGCAGGTGTCCGCTCTGTGAACCGCAGGGCTCATGATAGCAGGCTGGTGCGGCTGCACCACCATGCAGATCAGTATCCCCACCTAGTACTTGTAAATAAATATGAAAGTCTGGCAGTTAGCAGAACAGTGCAGTGTAGTCATTTAAATAATAGAATATGCCATCAACAAGTGTAAGTGTGCAGGTATGGCTGCATCAAATAACTGTCTATCAGTATGTAAGTGAAACTGGAAATATAATTGACAGACATAAACAGTCTGTAATACAGATGTCCCACCATTAATTAATTATTGTACAACCTGCAGTAGTCTGAAGAGTACAGCTGCAGAAGCTGAGTTAAGCACATGTGAGATATATCCTCTGTTGAAATACTGAAACATGACAGAAGTGAGGCTGCTGGAAAGTGTTGGAATAAACACAAGTCTACTATGTTAATAAAGCCTAGCAGTAACAACCTGAAATGTGAAATAGCATGATGTGTGAGACTGAGAGAAAGGGTCAAGTATCAACAAATAAAGTAGTAATAACTCTGGAATAAATATACTGCAGTCTGTCAGTACAGAACTAATTGCATGTGTGAATCATAACTGAAGAGTATAACCTGATGAAAGTTGGTCTGAATCTGGAATGTGTAACCCAAAATCTGTATATGGTGATTACAGTCAACAAATTGCAGATAGTATATGAATGATTGTCTGACATACTAAACATCCACACTTGTCCCCTGCCCTGTCAGCAAAATGTAGCAGGATGATGTATCTGATCAAATCCCAAATAACTTGTATAGTGATGTATCGGTAAGAGTTCTAGCATTACATTCAAGTACACATCCATAATAAAAATGTCACTCACAACTGAATTGTGTTTAAATGAGGAGATAACATAAATGTATAGGAAATGTATTTGTTATGAATGTGTCAATATTTTTGTTCTCCACCCACCCCTAACTGCAAATAAAACAATGGATCGCCAACTGGTATGTGCAAACTGTATTACCCATGGACATTTGTCCTGTTTGTTTATAATTATATGAATGTCCGGTGGTGCATCTGCCCTGTTCATACCTGCAAACCTGATGGCCTGTTGCCATTAATCAACCCTGCATGTTGTATGACTGTGTATTGCTGTTCAAATAATGCATGCGATATGCATGCTGTTCAATGGTATTAATATCTGGGTGTTTGTTTAATGGGAATACTAATACATGCTGTTACAACTAATTGGATTGGTATGATATGCTACTAACCCAAATTAATATGACATACTCCCAAACCTAGAACGCTTGGGAAGGCGGGTTCCAGCGGCCCCACCTCTCCCACCTCATCTGACGAGTGCACCTGGCACTAATGACCAGGCTGGACCCTCCTCCGATGGCCCTGTGCCACCTGCAGGTGGAAGTGCTGCAGGGGATGGGACCCGTCCCCCCTCTGCAAGCATGGTCAGAGGAGAACGTCCACTCACCCTCCAAGGTGTCCGGTCTGTGGTGCGAAGGGAGATTCAGGACTCTGTTCTTGGTCCCCTACGCCAGCTTGAGGCTCGGGTGGCACATCTTACGGGCATGCCTGTTGTCCCGCCTGCACAGCCCCCAGCACAGCCCCCTCCTGGGCTGTGAAGGAACAGTGGCAACTGCCTATGGGTGGGGATATCAGTTCCACTGTTGCCATCTGTGGGCTCATGGGCTCTGGATATCCCAACCTCCGTCCCTGTCAATTGTGTAACCCCCCACACGTGTCATACACTGCCCCTGTATGTGTCTTGTCTGTCTTGTCTGTTAACCTACCCAACCTACCTCCCCAGCTATACCAACTACCTTCACCTGACATACCACTCTCACCTGAAAAAAAAAAAAGGGGCACTCTGTACCCACAAAAAAATTACGCCCCATACATAGCTGTCCATGTCGCACACATGTCCACTGTACATTGAAACTGTTAATTACAATTGGCTGTACAACAACTATTAATGTTGTCCTGACACCTCTGTCAGGGGTGGAAGGTTTCAAATGTCACACCAAATCACATACAAATGCACAGCTGTTGCTGATAAAGACATGGGCAGCTATGGGCCTTACCTACATCCCTCCTGCAAATCCCAAGCTTGTTTCCCTGCTGTCTTACCCTCTTTGTGACCCCTTTTTCACCACTTTCCTGTCACCCCTTTTTCTTTTCTTTCAAAGAAAATAGCGCGGGTGTGCACCGGTGTTAGCGGAGCTCACCGCCAGTGCGCATGCGTGAGCTCCGCGCAAACCAGCGCAGACCTGGTTTTAACTGCTTAAAAGTGCCTTTGTCACTTTGATTGACAGGTCCTGTACTTATTTCGAAAGCAAAATAAATTCCCACTGTCAGTCCCAAACTCAGGACCTTGGTAACACTAGTCTGCATGACCTACCACTAAGCCATGACTCTCATACAAGAACATAGTGCTAAAATAAATATAACATGTAATAGTATGAATGAATATAAAGGCAATATAGGATGTGTACTACCCAAAGCATGTCAGGTAGACTTTTACTGTCATAATTACTGGATTCCCGTAATAGTTTAGTGTGAACAGAAACAGCCCTGCTAATTGTTAGCTTGTAGTTAATAATGTAAGCTAATGTACATATATGAAAGTATGTATATGTACACACATATATATATATATATATATATATATATATATCAATACATATGTAAATATAGTTGTAGGTGTCAGTATGCATACACACTCACTACAGGGAACAGGTGAGAGAAATGCAGCAACATGAATCTACAACACAGCATGAATCATGAGAGACTTACTAACCTTCACACTCACAGAACACTGTCCACAGCATACCAGCATGGTCCACACCCTTGCAATCTCAGGGTTCAGTCCTGGGGCCGCTCTTGTTTGGCATCTACTTCTCTGAAGTACAGGTCAACACTAAGGGACTCTGGCTAACAAAGTTTGCAGATGACTGCAAACTGGGAGCCATTATTGAATCCCCAAATGATGTGGATACTCTACAAAAGGGCCTTACAGAAACAGATGCTTGGTGCCAGAGCCATGGGCTCAAGCTCAATGCCAAGAAATGTATTGTTATCCCCTTTGGGAAAAAACATGTATCCATGAATTACCATATAGGTGGCAGTACACCAAACACAGAAAGTGCGATAAGAGACTTAGGGACACAGGTGGACAGTGGTCTCACCTTCGATAACCACATCTCCACAACAGTTAGGAAATCCTTCTGTGTGGCACACCTCATCACGAAGGGCTTTGCATCCAGAAAAAAGGAGGTCATTGTCCCACTGTACTCATCCCTCATTAGACCCATTATAGAATACAACGCCCCATTTGGTATGTACCTCTCAAGACATCTGCAACAACTAGAAAGACCTCAGAAATACCTCACTAAAAGAATCACAGGCCTAAAGCAGATGCCCTACACTGACCGCCTTAAAAAACTCCAGCTATACTCTGTCACATATCGTCTACTCAGAGGCAATCTCTGCTTAACATACAAAGCCATGTCAAACCCAGAGCTGTTGGACATGCTACACTTAAAGAAATCCCAATCCCTCAGAGCTACACGCTCCAGGGATCTAAACCTTGTCATCACAATAAACAAAATCTGCTGGAGGGATAGGTTCCTGACCCAGAGACTCCCCAGACTCTGGAATAGATTGCCCATACATGTCAAGCAGAGTGCCTCTTTGGACCTCTTCAAGAGGAACCTTGACGATTGGATGGGAGAAAGGAAATTCACCCCAGGGATCACGTCAGTTGCCCTGCTAGACAGGGGTCCAGGAAAGTAAATAATATGGGAAGAAATAGCCAGGGAATTGTTATGGCTAGGCTTGTATAGGCCCTAGGGCTGATAGCCTAGTACCAACCTATGAACCTATCTCACATACCTTTTTATAGCACTGTCCTGAAATCACAGTGAAACATGCAATCAGTACACAACTGGCTGCATGCAATTAGCAAATGCTGGCTTACAATTGGTGCAGAGGCCATCACATGGACCTATGCACATACCTACAAAAGCATCCTGTAGTAACACTCCACACATGCAATAACTAAAGTTGCATTCTCTGCATCCACACAGAGGGAGAAGGAGAGAGAGAGATAGAGAGAAAGACAGACAGACAGACAGAGATCCTCAAAAAAAAAAATACACACGGCTTTAAACTGTCAGCACTGCCAGCAGGAACAGTATCAGGCTGTGCCAGCAGCAGCACAAACCAAAGCCATTGGTAACGCAACCAGCTGCGACAAACACAGGTAATGTAAAGTAGCAGGTAATACTTTGCATACTGTAAACCATGAAAATATGTCATATGTCTGAATCTATAGGTATGTCCATGTGATATATTGTGTGCACATAGCTCCAACAAAAGGGGATGAGTATACATCACATGTAAGTCTGTGTTAGTCCATGATTCTAGCGTAAGTAGTCTGTGAGTTACCCTCATCAATGGCTGTAGTGACTGTTGTGAAAGGTCAACCATGTTCAAAAGTCAGGATCAGCCCATCACAAAAGCAAAATGTCTGTGAACAAGTGTCTGCAGGTACCCAATATTGCTGTACATGTCTTCCATACTTAGAAATTCCATAGCTTATCAGACCAGGCCAGTTATGCATATGATGCAGTAGTTCCCAGGGTCAGTAAAGGTTCCTCCTCAGTGGTGTGGGACCACTGTGTATGTATGGCACTGTTCAGGTACATATCCTGTAGTATGGCCAGGGTTAAATATCACTCTGTAATGTGGTGCTATGTCCTCTAGGGGTGAACGCATCACACATCCAGGGATACCATTTTGTCACAGTGATGCTGTGTGTTCTGCAATGTCGAGGGTGGCCGTCACCTGGACATGTGAGTTGATAGGTAGGTTACATTCATCTGTGATAACTAATTCCACTTGTGTGGGAGAATGGGGGGGGGGAATACCTGCACCTAAACTGTCTGCAACAATGTTGCCAATATCTGTGTGTTTGGTGAATGTTAAGTATGTGTTTATTAGCACAGAGCATATCAGAGGTGTTTGGTCCATATGTGTAACATAACTGATGAAGGCCTTGTGGTTATCTATAGTCTGGGTGTCCATTCTCACCCCAGAGTAGGCCGTGTCCAATGTTATGACAGACTGTAGCATATTACCAGTGCTGACCACAGATGCCTTCCCTTCATGTGAATCTGCTCTGTGCTGTAGTAGCCTCCTGCTATTGTTACACAATGTGCCTGTAGCTGTAGTCCACTGGACAGGATGCATAACTGGTGTGCATATGGTCTGGGTTAGATATGTGTGTGCACATTCCATGCACTCTGTGGGATGTCTGTGGTAAGCATTTGCAAAGGGGCCAGCAGTGTGGGTTGTGGCTTCCACTGGCCCAGTGGGCTGCATGGATAGCATCACAGTCCTAACAAGTGAATAACTGTCTAATTACATACATATCAAGGTAGTGTACTGTGCTGCTGGTGTTGTTGGGATATGTATATCCAGGCTGAGTAATGTGTGCCCACATCACAGTGGTGGATGGCAACACACATACAGTACGTTGGGATGAACATCCAGAGTGTTTCAGAAGTGTTGGCTGTGCAGTAATATCTGGCCATTACCTGTGCATCCCCCACAACACACACACATGCAACATATGGGAGAAGTAGTATAGCAGTACACATAGGTTCATAGGTTCATACTAGGCTATCTGCCCTAGGGCATTTATAAGCATAGCCAGAATGTGT
>NC_056750.1:134917718-134985042 GCF_019279795.1 Protopterus annectens
TCATACTGTACCTGA
Source organism: Protopterus annectens (assembly GCF_019279795.1). Lineage (NCBI taxonomy): Eukaryota > Metazoa > Chordata > Ceratodontiformes > Protopteridae > Protopterus > Protopterus annectens. Next base: position 134,917,734 of record NC_056750.1, read on the forward strand.
GGAAACGGCCAAGCTGCTAGCTGACAGATTTGGTGCAAACTTCACCCCTGTCCCCACCACCCATACCCCAAAGCATACCTGACACCAGTCCTCTGCTTAGTATCTCCAAAGAGCAGGTCATATCCGAGCTCTCCAAGACCAAAAACACAGCCTCTATAGGACAAAATAACATCCCAAGTTGCCTACTAAATAATGTAAAACAAGACCTAGCAGAACCACTTGGCACTCTATTTAACCACATCCTCAGCACTGGCTTTGCTCCAGCAGAGTGGAGAACAGCAACAATAATCCCCTTGCACAAAGTGGGCCCTTCAACCGACCCTGGGAACTATGGCCCCATAAGTCTAACCAACCTTATCTGCAAGGCCATGGAAAGAATCATCATGGACCTTATCAGCAAGGACATAGGCAACCTTCAAACTCTTGACCTGACCCAGTTTGGCTTCGTTAAAGGTACATCATGCTTATTAAACCTGACAGACTTCTTTGAGAATGTCACTGACACCCTGGATGAAGGAAAAACAGTACATACCGCCTATCCTGACTTAGCCAAAACTTTTGACACAATTCCTCACTTAGCTATCATTGAGAAACTCTCCCAGTTGGGGATTAACCCTTGCATCACTAGATGGATAGCCATCTGTTTCACCGAACGAACACATACTGTCAAAGATGGGGATTCCACCTCTACCACTAGATCAGTTGCCAGTGGCATACCACAAAGATCTGTGCTGGGTGAGCTACTGCTTGGAATCTATGTTAAGGAAGTCCAGGCAAAAGTAGATGGCCTTTGGCCCACCAAGTTCACTGATGACTGCAAACTGGGTGAGCCCCAACGACGTTAACATATTACAAAAGAGGCTAACACAGACAAATGATTGGTGCCAAAGGCATGGACTAAAATTAAACACAAAAAAAGTGCATTATTATCCCCTTTGCAAAGAGGAAGTCCCCGCAAATTACAATATTGACAGCCACCCCTACCCCAAGCTCAAACACAGCAGTGAGATATTTGAGAACATAGGTTGATAGCAATCTAAACTTTGATCACCATGTGTCCATAACAGTAAATACAGCCTTCTATGTTGCATACCTCACAAGTAAGGGCATTGCATCCAAGACTAGGGATGTTAGAATGCCTTTGTACTCGATCCTCATCAGACCACTATGAGTACAATGCTCACTTTTGCATGTACCTCACCAGACATTAGCTGCAGCTAGAGAGACCACAGAGGTTTCTCACCTAGAAAATTCAGGGACTCCAAAACACGGCCTACGTGGAAAGACTGAAAGTTCTGTCACTGTATTCTATATCTTATAGGCTGTTGAGAGGAGACTTATGTCTGGCCTACACAGCAGTCTCTGACCCTGTCCTAATGGAAATGTTGCATATTTGCAAATCAAATGGGACAAAGGTCACTCATTGTAGGGATCTCAACCTAGCCTATGACATTAACAGCACAATGCTGGAGATAGAGAGAGAGAGATATCTTCCCATAGATTGCCACTTCTCTGGAATAAACTCCCAATTCACATGAAGCAGAACTCCTCAAGGACCCTATTCAAGCGCAACCTTGACAGCTGGATGAAGACTGCAAATTCACTCTGGGGGTGGCACCTATGTCCCTCATGGACAGGGTAGTGGGTGCTAATCATAGACTCGCTATGCAAATAATTTATAACAAGACTAGGCTTGTAAAGGCCCCAAGGCCATTAGCCTAGTAACCTCCTCTGAAAACTGAGCTTGCAGCCACGATTAACTCCTCTGAAGACAAAAATCCTCCACGAAGGCCTGTTTTAAATGAACAGCTGGTGCTAGAACCAAGAGCTAAAACTGAATGCCAAGAAACGTATAATCGTAGCCTTCAGCAAACAACACACCCTGTGTAAATATCACATTGACAATTTGCCATGAAAGTTGATCCTGAAGTTAGGGATCTGGGAACTTGTTTTGATCACCATGTATCCACTGCTGGAATCAAGTTTTTTTTCATTGCACAGCTTATATCAAAGGTATGGTGTGTAGGTCCAGAGAGATCATAGCTCCAGTGTATTCAGTACTCACTACAGTGATCACAGAGTGCAATAGCCACTTTGGTATGTATTTATCCAGATACCCATCATCGTTAGAATGTCCACACCACTTTCTCAAAAAAATATTATATATCAGGGGCAAAAAACATAAAAGCTATACTGTCTCATAGCCCTATCCTTTTCCATATAATCTTACAGGCTTCTGCAAGGAGATATCTGGCTAACATATAGAGTTTCAAATGACGGTTTCCTGTCACGCTTATTAAACATTTGTAAGTCTACTGGTGTCAGAAACACCAACCCGAAGAATACAAGTCTCTTATACAACACAAACTGTGCAGAAAGGCTAGGTATGTATCACACAGAATCCTGCTTCTACAAAACTGCCTTCCACTGCAAGTTAAGCAAAGCAAGTCTCTTAATCTGTTCAAACGGGTCTAGTTTGAAATCCCAACGCCCAAAATATTGATGTTAAAATCCTGAGATGAAAATCACAAAACTGCAGAAACTCGAACATCGGATTTTTACGAAGGTATTATACATTTGGCCACATGGTAACAAAACTGACACCGAGGTAAGTAAGCCCACCTAGGTAGGGGGCTATGCCCCCACCCCACCCCCAACTATACATGCCAAACTCCGGGATCACACTACAGTGGAGACAAGGGCATGTTGGCCAAGTGCATACTTACCCTCATAAAAATCTGCCGTTCAAATTCCAGCGGTTTTGTGATTTTCATCTCGGGATTTCAAAGTAGACCTGTTCAAACACATCTAGGATGACTGGTTAGGAAACTGAAAATTCACCCTGGTCCCTCATGGATAGTGGAAGCATGTAAACATCCAAACATTCACAAGTTATAAATACCCACGGGCACTGGTATGTATACTGTACAAGGACTATATGTCTAGGCTTCATACAATCCTCACAGATTGATAGCCTAGTAAGACCCTATGAATCTATGAACCTGTAAGTAAAAATCTGATAATGCCCCCCCCCCATACAGAAAAATGGATTTCTGGATTAATTCCTTATTTAATCCCAGTTCAACTTTATAGATCATCTCACAGAAAAATGCATAATACTGTCACCACACTCACATTCCCAGAAATTAAAGAAGATGAAGAAAAAAAAAAGATTTAAGCACTTTCCCGTACACAAGCGCAAAATGGGTTCTGCAAAATAACCTTACACATATTACCTTTACGCTTATCTATAATAAAATACAAGATATTCATTTAAAAACAAAATTTGTGTCTTATTACTTGAACACAATTACATGGTAATTACAGGTTAGTGGCACTGCATGAAGCATCGGAGACCATCCATGTGCAACTAACAGTGGGCAAAACTGCCTTTCAGTTTGTAGCCTGCTACAGACCACCCTCCCAAACTCAGGAACCCCATTCGGCTTTCCAGAGAACACTGGAGAATATGAAGGTCTCTCCAAACACCATTATATTGGTTGACTTCAACTACCCAAACATAGACTGGGAGCACTACTCAAGCCCCAACACCCTCGCCCAACGGTTCCTAGAATTTATAAACTCAAATGCTATGGAACAACTGGTCACCACTCCTACAAGAGGGGAAAACATATTGGACCTGATCATCACCAACATGGGGACTCTATGTTCCATACCAGAGGTATACCCCTCATTGGTAAGATCTGACTATAAATTAATCTCACTGGACATCCATATCCCGTCCCCACCCCCAGCCAAGGAAACTATGGTGAATAACTTCTCAAAAGCAAACTTCACACTTCTCAAAACTGAGGTGGAATCCTTCAAAGTCCCCGGGTCAATGGAAAATACGGCCCAAACCGCAGAATCCTTTACAAATGCTTTCTATGGACACCTACAGGAATGCATGGATCGTGCTATCCCAAATAAAACCAAGACTCATTCCTCCAAAGGCAGGAGACCTGTCTGGTGGACCCCAGCCATAAATAAGCTGTACAACAGAAGGAGGAAGCTACTACATGATAGAGCAAAATCCCAAAAAGGGAAGGCATCTCTGATCAGTACTAGCAAGAAACTACGATCTCTCATAAAATCATCTAAGGCCAGCTTCAAAAGAAAAATTGCACAAGATGCTAAAGATAATCACAAGGCCTTCTTTAGTTATGTCAGGAACCTGGGTGGCAACTCCCAGATATGCTCTGAGTTAGTTCAAAATGACAAAAAATACACTGAACCCACAGGCATTGCCAACATCCTGGCAGACAGGTTCAGTGCAAACTCCCCCCCCCCCCAAAACAGAAAATGTCTATCCCAACAGAGTGTAGCCTCCCTGACATCACAGATGCACAGGTGAGAGCTGCCCTCTCCAAAGCAAAAAACACAGTATCAATGGGACCGAACGGTGTCCCGGGCTGCATCTTACACAAACTACAAGAAGAAATGAACCCTTACATAAAGTCACTGTTCAATCTCAGCCTTACTACAGGATATGTACCCAAGGAATGGCGTACAGCAACAGTGGTCCCACTCCACAAAGGTGGTGCCACAACGGACCCCGGAAACTATCGCCCTATAAGCCTGACTTGCCTGGTCTGCAAAGTTATGGAGCGTATCATCATGAAACTCATAAACAAAGACATTGGGATCCTCCAAACACTGGATCCTACCCAGTTCGGCTTTGTTAAGGGCAGATCTTGCCTCTTGAACCTGGTCGACTTCTTTGAAACAGTCACCAAGGCCATAGATGAAGGGAAGGTAGTCCACACAGCCTACCCGGACCTCGCAAAAGCCTTTGACACAATACCCCACTCGGGCATCATAAATAAGCTCACCAGCTTAAATATCAACCCCTAAGTCACAAGATGGGTTGAAAACTGGCTCAGGGATAGAACCCACATGGTCAGAATTGCAGGTGCCATGTCAGACTCTAAACCAGTTACAAGTGGCGTCCCACAAGGCTCAGTCCTGGAACCTCTCTTGTTCGGCATATATTTCTCTGAGGTACAGGCTAACATGGAAGGACTATGGCTGACCAAGTTCGCAGATGACTGCAAACTAGGTGCCATAATCGACTCGCCGACTGACACAAGCATCCTCCAAAAGGGTCTCACAGAGACAGATAACTGGTGCCAGAGCCATGGCCTAAAGCTAAATGCCAAAAAGTGCATAGTCATCCCCTTTGGGAAAAACAAAGTACCCACAAATTACCACATAGGTGGTAATCCACTAAGTACGGAAGAAGTAATTAGGGATTTGGGGACCCAAGTAGATAGCAATCTCTCCTTTGACAATCACATTGCCAAAGTGGTTAGAAAGACCTTCTATATAGCCCACCTTATCACGAAAGGGTTCACATCTAGATCAAGAGAGGTCATTGTGCCCCTCTACTCATCACTCATCAGGCCCATAACTGAATACAATGTCATATTTGGGATGTACCTTACCCGACACCTTCAGCAACTGGAAAGACCCCAAAAGTACCTCACCAAGAGGATCAAGGGACTCAAAACAGATGCCCTACGCAGTTAGGCTAAAGAAACTCCAGCTCTACTCAGTTGCTTACCGCCTACTCAGAGGCGATCTGTGCCTGACGTATAAAGCCATGTCCAACCCAGAATTAATGGACATGCTCCACCTCAGGAAATCCAAATCTCTTAGAGCTACACGCTCCAGGGACTTAAACCTCAGCACAGAAATAAATAGGACATGCTGAAGGAACAGATTCATATCCCAGAGGCTCCTCTCACTCTGGAACAAAATCCAAATCCATGTTAGGCAGAGTCCCTCAATGACCCTCTTCAAGAGAAATCTTGACGAATGGATGGGAGATCATAGGTTTACCCCTGGGATCTCTTCTGTGTCCCTACTTGACAGAGACACAGTAAACTAACCTCAAAAGGGCTATCTTCTGTGACCTACTATACAGAGGCACAGTCAACTAATCTAAAAGGGTGGCGAAAGCCAAACACACTCTGGCTAGGCTTATAAATGCCCTAGGGCAGATAGCCTAGTATCAACCTATGAACCTATAACAAAATCAAGGCACAATTAAGCAACCCATATAGCAAACGAAGCATTTTATACACTTTCTTCACTGAAAAAAGTTAAGTTTAAGAAATATACACATTTCCCAACATTTGCTACTGCAGGCAAAATTATACCTCTCAACTGTCCAAATGTTTGCCTCATATTTGTGGTCCACTCATAAAATGTGTGGTTTTCTGGAAAATCACTTGGATGAGCAGAGGACTGCAGTCGCCAAGTAATGGCATACATTTCTGGGTTTAAGACTTCAAAGCTTTAAGGAAATGTATGTAAACACAAGCCCTGTTACTTTAGCAACGTTCTAAGTTTACAATAGCAACATTTAAAATATGTCCCTATTTTTGGTCCTTTCATTGCCCCGCATTTTGTCAGGCTTTGTCCAGATTTCCTGCACTAACAGATTGAGAGGTATGGGCAGGTTTAGATCTTTAAAGTATCCTTGATTTTGACTCAAATTTTAGCTCCATCCCTGTTAACCCCCCGGCCCCCGAAAAAAATTGTGAACTTTGGAGAAAAAAGTGGTGAATCACACTTAACAAATAATGACAATTAAAGAAAAGAGCCCCTGACTGTACCGAGAGATTTGTCTCTGATTGTTTGAGAGCTCTGATTTTTTTTTATTTTATTTTATTTCAGCATGTCAGGATGGTCCTGCCGAAAAACACAGTAGTCAAGCTCGAATCCCATTTCACGGCCGGAAAGGTGTTCTATTTCATATTTTATTTAGAAGAATATGATCGAGAAATATAATACACAAAAATTACCTTTTGTACTAAAGAGAGGAAAACAGCAGCCATTAGAAAGATTGAATCCGGCGCGATTATGTAACCCTGCTCCTTTGCCCGCCAGTGACATTATCTGTGACGTTACATGGTCCCTTCAGCCGAGGGACTCTCCAGCGACCATTCCGCTATGCATAGTAATGTGTCAATAATTAAACTGCGGAATCCCCGTAGAAGGAGCAGTAGTTACCGGAAAGGGAAACTGTGCGGTTGTCCGGGAAGGCAATGTTATCGTCAAACTCTAGTACTGATACAGCAGAAGAGAGCAGCTAACACTGTTACTGAGTATTTCTGGAGTTATAATTATATTACTGTCGGGACTCCCGTGGATGGGAACCAAACCTTGTCACGGACGGAGTCACTAGCACAGCAGGTGAGTTAAGCAGCTAGATTTGGACCTGTCTGCATATGGAATGAGGGTGTACCAACCCCGAATGGAAACAATGTGTACTGTTAGGCAGGGGCACCATCACTAACGTGTACTGCTTCAGTTAGGGGATCCCGGACTGTTTGATGTTTTCTCTGCTTGAAATCTGCTGACCTTTCCCAGCTGCTTTCATATCCATGATAATTGTTATGGCTGTAGTTCTTTACTAGCCGCTCGTCTGTGGTTCACCCCAGCAGCTTTCACATGTCACTTGGTGGGAGGTAATAGTTGTGTGAGTTTATGCTTTAGAGCATCTGTATCATGTCTCTCAATTGACCATATTTTCACAAAATATCCAGATTTTTACATCATATTTTTGGTCTGTGCCTCATAAAATTTGTTTTCCGGCAAATCATAGACAGGCGTCATATCCCCAAGAAAATACATGCTAACACAAATCCTGTTATTCTATCTACTTTCTAAGTTTATAACAGCAATATTTAAAAGCTGCCCCTATTTTTGGACCTTTGAGTCCCCATTATTTTAGGCTTTGTCTATATTTCTTGCACTAAGAGGTTGAGAGGTATGATCTGTAGAGATCCCTGCCATCACTTCTGGTCAAGCAGACATGACTATATCTTGTAAAGAGTGAGAGAAAACTAAACAAGTTTGAGTGCGTGTATATGTTTTTAGCATGTTATCCATGGCATGGAGGACTTTTTACGCTTGCACTTGTGTTGCCATTGGTGCTTGGATCTCATTTTATTTTTACATTTTTTAACAGGATAATGCACTGATCTTAGTGGAACATTGATAGCCACAGCGGGGGAGCATTTCACAATTTAAAATAGACAACAGACACAGGACCGGCCTTAGATCAACTGGTGCCCTAGGCAAAAGTGCTGCACAGCGCCCCCATCCTGGTCTGCCTACATCACATAAATACTGGAAAAGCACTCCTGATAGATCGGCGCCATAGGTGGCCGCCTAGTTGGCCTATGCCTAAGGCCGGATATGAACAGACATCTGATCCTTCCTTTTTACTGCACCACTGCTGTATTACCACATACTATCCTTCGTGGGATAGACTGCCCCTGTCTGCATGATGGGATGAGGGTGCCGTCATTGCCTAGATGTGCTCATATGTCTGCTTTTCTTCCCACTCCAGTTAGCCACTTATTTATAGTGGATCCAAGCAGTCCATTAAGCATGCAGTTCCTATCTGTGCTAACATAAGGCACCACAAAGGATGTAGTTGAGGTGCATGCATGTAGAGCATAGTGGTATATCCTCCTGGACTCCACCAGGATGCAGTGTGCTCCTCATACCCTCCTCAGAGAGAGCAAGAGCTGGCTGTCAGCTTCGCCATTCCATTTCTTTAAGCGTAATGTTGGCACTTTCCAGTTTATCTTGACAGATTCAAGTCCCCCAAAACTATAATTCTGCTTGCTTTGCAGCTGAGCTTTTATCTTGTATCACCTTCAGATCTTTGTTCAATGCCCAGTACTTCACTTTCACCCTACATAATTATTTTCTGCCTTCTGTCCAACCAGTAGGTAAACATCTTGTCTTTTGTAGCCTGCACTCTGTTTTGTTTTTCCCTGATGTGTTTATTATATATTTTCCCCTTCACTAACAAATATTGCAGCTTTTGTACTCCTTTTCCCTTTCTGTGTCTGTTATACATTTCATGGCCTAGGGAAGTAATTACAGGTAAGTAAATATTGTGGGAAGAAATATCCAGGGAATGTTGTGGCTAGGCTTGTATAGGCCATAGGGCCGATAGCCTAGTACCAACCTATGATAACCATCTTCTATTCTCTGCAGATATTAGCCCATGTTTCAGTTACTTGTACAGTGTCAGCCTTTCTCTTCTTTCCTTCCCATCTTTCCTCATTGTGGCTCACTTACCTCGGCTCGTTCCCAAAGTTTCATCTGTTACAGCTGCCGGCACTTTTGTTTGTGTCTTTCAGCTTTTCCCGGTTAGGGGTCGCCACAGCGGAACTCTGGTCCGCTAATGATTGGTAGTTGATTTTTACGTGCCCAGTTACCAGCCCTGATGCACAACCTTCAACAAAGGTATGCCCATTCACGAATGTCTCCACGAAGAAGACGCTCTAGCTGAGAATCAAACCGGACAGCGTCTTACTGTGAAGCAACAATGCTTTTCTGTGCACCCCCCCAACCTTGACTCCTTTCCCTTTAATCTCATTTAATTTTATGAATCTGTATTGCATGTAACACAGTGATGTAAAATAACCTTTGAAATTGCTTGTCAGTTATCCATGGACTTGTGCCAGTACTTCTTTTCTGAGGAGGAATGAGGTTTAAAGACCTTGAATGTAGATGTGATATTGAATGATAACATTCACAGAGTATTACATTCAGAATGTATATATGCCAACTAATGTTGCTTGTGAGTCTTCTGGAGTGTTACTGGCATATAATGTTCTCAAATCGAACAATGCTGGGTTATATGCATTTATTTGCTTTATATTTCTCAGGCTAACACTGTGCCAGTGCAGTAACCAAGTTCAGACAGTATTTTGCAGGCCTCTGTGATGTTCTTATTCATTCCAAGGAGGTTGTATATGTGAGAGGGAAGATTCTGGGGATAGTACCCCTCCCCCTACACACACACACACACACACACACACACACACACACACACACACACACACACACACACACAGTATTTTGTTTTATGCTTGAATGTTTATGCCTTTTTTTCCAATTGTATATTTTTATGTATTTGCTTTTCTTTTTATCATCCTTCCTTTCTGAAGGTATTGTTTTTCTTGATACTTTAGTTTTCTTCTTTCACTTACAAATCTACTCGTCTTCAACAGTGTACATCGATTTTAATAATTTCACCCTAAGACTGCTATGTCACAGTATGGAGCTGTTAGTCTTATGTGGGTGTCACTACTGTTAAAAAGCAATGATATTTTGTCTTCCACAAGAGCTCTTTTTTATCATGCAAATTCTGGCATTTGATCTTGTTGCTTACTTCCTAAGTAAATTAATAGAAAAAGAATAAATGTCTTCCACACTTGGCATGGAGGGAGCCATACATCTGTAGACACTGTTCTTTAAAAGCAGAATGTCATAAAGAATAGAGCCTAGAATGATTCTTAATTTTGTGTTTTTTTCCTGGCCTTGTATTAAACTTGCAGTATGCAGTGCACTACATGCAAATGGCAAAAGGCAAAGTGAACGCAAGATAAATATAAACATCAATATTTTACCTGACTGACTGAAGGGGATACCTATTGAAATTTTGGGACTCAAATGCCAAGTCCCAGCATTAAAAGAAATTCCAAAAATGCAGGAGAAGGGTGACTGTCAAACATCACTTTTCTCCTTCAAACTTCCTTTTTGCACACACACACACACACACACACACACACACACACACACACACACACACACACACACCTAAGTTATATATAACAGCTCTGAGATCATCATATCTCTGAGAAAAGGGAATATTCCAAGAAATGGAAGTTGTGACCGTAAAGAAATGGAAGTTGCGACCGTAATAAATGTAAGTGAAGGTTTTAAGCCATACTGTCTCCGTGTTACAAGACTGTGCAGTCTGAGTCATGACCTTTTAAATGGTAATCAACTAAGGGGCTTTGGTGTACACTACCCACATTGTGCGTTTTGTCAATGCCTGGTTTGCTTAGCACTAAGTTCAAGAAAAGGCTTTTTATGCTTTTACTGCTGCTTACAATTATTTCTTTTATAGTTTTGGTTTTACACACCATTTCAAAATGACCAAGCTTTTTGTGCAACATATTTTACACTGTGCTGGAGATGCCTCATTAAGATCATAAACGCAATAAAATCAAGGGCTTTCCTTTTATATTCACTGTAATACCTTTGCTTAAATGTTTTACTGTGTTCACTTGTTTTTTCTTTTTCTCTTTTTTTTTTTTACCATGCCATGGCTTGCAATTTATTTTGTATACTTTTATACCTGTCTTTATTTCATCCATCTAAAACTTACATTGAGTAATGCGAATAATAGTAAGAGATGGAAACCGCTTCCCTTAAACTTTAATACATCACATTTCTGCTCTGCCTAGTATAAGCCTAACTTAAGATTAAAACAGAGTGCAGAGCTAAAACATTTGCACTAATACACGTGAGAGTAATTTAAATAAAACAGTGATCTCTGTTTTTTAATTAACTTATTGAATTATCACTTAAGTCATTGGCAAAAGTATATTTATATAAAAGAAAACAAACCATGTTGACGTGTTCACAGTTGTAAACAATATACATCGCGTACATTCTTTTATACAGCTATCATCAGTCCAGTATTACACAAATTGCCCAATTTCTGCCTTTCCTTAAAATTCACTCCTCTTCCAAAACATTCTGCATGTATTATTCCCACAATTCCCATTTTTCCCCCATGTAATTTGTTCCTACGCTTTTCTAAAATGCTATTTTCGGTTCTTTTATCTCTGTTACAGTAGTCACTACCACACCTCTCAACCTCTTAGGGCAAAACATCTGGACAAAGCCTAAAATGATGGGGGGACAAATAGGGATGGATTTTAAACATTGCCCTTACAAACTTAGAAAGTTGATGGAATAATAGGTTTTGCATTAGCATGAATTTTCCAAAGGATGTAGCATCTAAACTAAAATGTTTGTCATTATTTAATGATGTCAGTCCTTGGCTATTTGCCACAAAGGGACAGATTTTAGGAGAAACACTCCAAAAAATATGAGACACAAATGTGGATATTCTGTGAAAACCTGTACAGTTGAGAGGTATAGTCACTACTTCATATACAGTTGGTTTAGAGTGATTTCAATTTTTTAGTAATTGTTTTTTTGGCAGTCTTCAGAATTAAACTTAACAAGACCTTACCATGTCTAGGCAATTGAGATTCTGTATCCCAGCTCAAAAATAATTTCCTTATTTACGCCCATTTGCTCACCCAGTATTTCTTGCACTGAGAGGAGGTGTTTTGTTATCTGACCCCCCCCTCCCCATGCAAGCCTGTTTATAGACAGGCATGACAGCAGAGGAAGTCACTTGCACTGAATGATGTATTTCTGAATTAGGGTGGAATTACACTGAGAACAACACTAGAAATCTGGCACGTGTATTTTCTTAACTACTATATTGCTAACCAGTCATTGTTACAAAGATTACGTTTGAACTGACTTTCATAAAGGGATAATGTCTTAAAATATTTTCAGCAGTTAAAAGCAATCTGTTTGTTTACTTTATTTTTCTTTAATGTTGTTAACTGGGTAAGTGGGCAGGTCAAGGGATCCCGTTCAGCCTTGAACTGGGCCAAGCAGGCAAAAACAAGAAAGACAAAAAAAGTATAACATTTAAGTTCAAATGAATGAGCACTTAAGTATATTCAGTCTTAATACACAAAGTAAGAGGTCTGTAAATACAAAACCGTATGTACACGATGCAACAGTAATATAGACAAATGACAGTAAATACTTACTATTGAGAAAAAAGGACTCCCCGACACATTATTCAGAAGGTGACTCAGGATATGTGTTGGAAATTAGTAGAAGGTGGACTTAAAGTAGAGGAGGGCAGAAGAACATTAACCCAGGAATGTAAAGCAGTTACAGTTTGGTAAGATGAGAGTGAAGGGCTTTTTATAAATGGAATGAAGATGTCTATTTGTTGGATATCTTCTGATAGGGAGTTCCAGAATGGTGGGGCAGTTTTTGAGAAGGATCTTTCACATACAACAAGGGTGAAGGAAGGCTTGTAAAGCTGATCAGTGTCAGAAAATTGGAGGGAGTAGGGGGAGCATTTAATCGGAGATTTATTGAGAAGGGTGGACACTATACTGTGGTGCAGATGTTTAATATTAAGAGTGATTACGATCAAAGATGCTCTAAGGCTAACATGTAGCCATTTATCCTTATTCAGAGCAGTACAATGATGTTCACTGTACTTTTGACAGGTGGCTAAATCAAAATAATTTGATTTTCTGCCGACTGAAGCTATGTAGTGTTTTTAGGAGCAAAGAGAGATGATGGGTAGCACATATTCCAGTCTAGAAAGTAATACATTAGTCGCAATAGATTGTCTGGGATTTGTAGTTTGAAGGTTACAAATTTTGTAGAAAATGTTTAGCTGAGAGAGTGCTTTGCATTTGGAACTTGGTATGTTTATGAAAGTAGATTCTGGTCAAAAAGAAAACCAAGATAGGTTCTTGGGAAAATACTAGGTGAACTGCCCTAGTGGGCTGTTTTATGCTTAGTCAAGTTCCCTTTCATGATAATTGAACCCTGTAGTTTGAGTCTGTGAGGTAAACACTTTAACCATTATGCTAACCCCTCCCTGCTAGGTTCATACTTAAATACTATGCTAGCTGCCTTTGCAGGCCATTTTAAGCTGAGTCAGTTTCCTTTCAAAGGTGAAAATCAAACCCTGTACCTTGTGTTTGTGAGGTAAGCACCATATCCATTACACCAACCACCAGCGGTATTCACTAAAGGAGAACCTGAGAGGTCAGAAATGATGTATCTGCTGTAAGTGAATACTTTCCTCAGTCTATGCAACAGTCCATAACTCAAGAAATTATCATTATGGGAGACTTAAATATAGACTGGACAACGTGTAACGCAATTAACCCCAGTAATCCTATCAATCTCTATGGCTTTACACAACTTATCCAAACACCTATTAGGATTGATAAAAAATCTAACAGACAATCAATACTCGATTGGACATTGACTAACAAACCTCACTTTTATCAACATTCTAGCAGTTTATCTGAATCGACCATATACCTACCTATCTATTAAGGCAAGATATTAATCCCTTCAAATATAGCACTTTTTGCCAAAGCTGTAATAAAAGAATTAATCTTTCAGCACTTTGTAGGCTTGCAAAACAATGTAGCTGGTCCCCACTTAAGAATCTGCCCTTAGACAACGCGGTAGAATATTTTAGTAACACCTTCCTAAACATTCTGAACAGTTTAGCCCCTCATAGAACAATTTGAACAAAAGCTAAATATACCCCATGGTTTAATTAAAGAAACTACAAATCTCAAGGTAAGAGACGAGACCTGGGAAGTATGGCGCATCTGTAAAACTCAAAATAATTGAACTGCATTTCAGCAAATTAGAAATAAGGCAAAACATCAAATCACTATTGACAAAAATAGCTACTAAGAACTACTACACTAACTTACAACAGAAACACCAGCAAAATCCTCAAAAATTTTGGAACACAATCAAAACTATCCTTCATCCTGGACAAAACTCTACCCCTTTCCCCAATATACAAAACTACACTGGAACCACTGCAGAAAAATTTAATAAATACTTCACAGAAAGTATTTTATCTCTAGCTTAAAATAATAACTTTGATCCAATATCACTTCTGAAACCTTCCAATAAGAAAGAATACTCTCTCTTTCCAGCCCATCTCTACTGCTACCATATACAAACTATTAAAGAAACTTAAATCTACCACATTAGCTGCAGATAACCTGCCAGCTAATACTTAAAATTAGCATAAGAAGCTATATTCTATCCAATTTCAATCCTCATAAAGAGATCTATTGTAGAACAATATGTTCCTTTAATATGGAAAACTGCTTACATAATCCCCCTACATAAGGGAGGCATCTCAACAGAACTTTCAAATTACAGACCTGTTGCCATTTAGTCCGCACTATCAAAAGTCCTTGAAAGATGCAATTCATTTTCAACGTCTACTATACCTTACCACCAGTAACATTCTAACCAACTCCGAACAGGGGTTTAGACCTTATCACAGTACAATAACTGCTTTTCAGAGTTTTACTAACACCATTAATCAACTTAGAAATGAAGGCAAAATAGTTTCAGCTGTCTTCCTTGATATGTCCAAGGCATTTGATATAGTTTCTCATCCCAAATTACAAACTGTTCTTTCCAAATTAAACCTCAGCCTTCCATTCTGCTGTCATGTGGTTTCATAGTTATCTAGACAGTGGCCAACAAGCAGTAAAATGGCAGCATGACCTCTCCCCACTTCTTCCCATTACCTTAGGGGTCCCATAAGGATCAGTCCTTAGGCCTTTACTTTTCAGTATCTTTACAAATGACCATAGTACTGCTACTTTATTAGCTTCCATTATCCAGTATGCAGATGACACAACACTTATATGTGCTGCACCTACACTTCAACATCGACAAGACATAACCAAGAAGTCCTTCTCTGATATTGAATTATGGCTATCTAAATCTCAGCTCATACTTAACACCCCCCAAAAAACAAAACTTGTGATCTTCCATCCTACTAGACTCTTGTACATCTCTAACTCCTTCTGTTTTACTTCTGGCAGTAATACAAAAATCATTCCTGAATCTCAATCAAAATTACTTGATGTTATAGTTAATAATAATCTACGGTTTGATCTACATATATCCCAAACAATAAAGAAAGTTCATAAAAAACTAGGTATGTTATACAGGAACAAAAAAATCCTAACTTATATTTCTAGGATTGCTATTTCTAGAACCCTTTTCCTGTCAACCTTGCTGTATGCCGCCCCATTCTTGTTAATCTAAAAAAGGCAGATCTAAAGAAACTTGATATATGCTATAACAATATAGCAAAGTTTGCTACTGACTGCCCACATCATGAGCACCACTGTTGCTCCTTAAAAAAACTATCTTGGCTAGAATTACCACAGCTATTATTATATAATCAACTAATCATGGCACACAAACTATTATATCGGGCTGAAAACATTCCAGCTCTGTTAAACATATTAAAACCTTATGTTACCAACCGTAGTCTTAGATATGAAAATAAATCACTACTACAAGTGAGCAAATCAACCAGTACTGGTGGTGGTTCCTTATATTCTCAGAATGTAGAAAAAGTTTGGAATTCTTTTCCTCTTACTATTAGAACTACTGTCAATGCTCATCAGTTTAAAAATTCCCTAAAAGTTCCCTTAGTGACAGTTGGCTTTGTACATGTACTAGCCCAGGCTAAGTGATTATATAATTACTTGCTCTTACTATTCTAGCTCTTTCCAACTAATTGATAAATTCAAATTTTCTTAAGTTTGTTATATTTAACTGAATTGTTACTTTAAAGAACTTGTATTTACTGTATCTCTCAATTTGTATAGCATATCTCTTAATTTGTGTTTTGAATTATGTATTGTCTGAAAAATGTTATTGATTATGCTGTAAAATTTCTGTAATAGTGTGTATTTGTACTTTTAAGATGCATGTGGAGCTTTTATCCCCGGGCCTCCGCTGAAGACGGGTTTTACACCCAGTCTGACTTTCCCAGTTACCAAGTGTAAATAAATAAATAAGTGCCAAATGCTATCAGTGCACTTTTGTTTGTACAAACAGTGGATTTATTAGAATCAACACAGTTCCAAATACTGAAAAACCCTTTCTGAAATGCAGCTTGCGGAGTATCGGGTTATTTGCTGACTTTTTAAAAGTACAATGTCATCTGCGTATAGAATACAGTTGGTATGAGAGTTGGCCTGGGGAAAATCATTTATAAACAGTAACAAGAGGCGAGAGGGGCAAGAGCGGATCCTTCAGGAACACCTTTGTTGGTTGTTCCAGACATGAGGGTTTGGTTAGGTCCTAGGAGAAGGCATGTTTAAGTAGATAGCTAGTGAACTATTTGTTAGAGGTAGGTATATTGTGTGTAAAGATATCATAGTTTGAAGAGAATTAGGGTGGAATGTGGGCAGAGTCTTTGAGCCAATATTCGAAAATGGTAATCAGTTTTAAAGGATGCTGAACAGATCAACATTTGATATGGGACCATTTTGTTATTTATGCTACAAATGGTAATCTTGACTGATAGGGATTTGAGAAGGTCAGACTCTTGGGGAAGAACCAGTGTTTATAAAGAGGTCATAAGAAGAAGGATTTTTTAAATGTTTTTTTAATGAGATCATTAACTTGAAGATGTAGAGGAGCTCAAGTAAAAGGAACAGATTTTAGAGAGAAAAATGGAGTTAAAACATACAAGTGATCCACCATGTGTGTATTTCAGTAGCAAAAAATGTATTGGGGAATAATGGAGGGGTAAGGGAAGGAGGTGCATAGACTGCATTTGTAGTGTATGCAAGAAAAATGTGAAAGAGTAAAAACGAAGGTGGAGGAAAAGGCTTTCAAAAGAGTCATAATATGAAAGAGGGATGTAGATGGTTGCAATAGGAAATGAGAGGGAAAGATATGAGAAGTAAGAAGTAGTTGATTATAGCAATGACAAATGCTATGAAGATGTGGACTGAAGTTAGAAAAGGGAGGTGTAAGAGGGGAGCAAAGGAGGAGTGCGGGAGGTGTAAGAAGGGAGCAAGGGAGGAGTGGGGGAGGTGTAAGAAGGGAGCAAGGGAGGAATGGGGGAGGTGTAAAAGGGGAGCAAAGGAGGAGTGGGGGACCTGTAAGAAGGGAACAATGGAGGAGTGGGGGAGGTGTAAGAAGGGAGCAAGGAAGGAGTGGGGGAGGTGTAAGAAGGGAGCAAGGGAGGAGTGGGGGAGGTGTAAGAAGGGAGCAAGGGAGGAGTGGGGAGGTGTAAGAAGAGCAAGGGAGGAGTGGGGAGGTGTAAGAAGGAGCAAGGGAGGAGTGGGGAGGTGTAAGAAGGGCACAAGGGAGAAGTGGGGAGGTGTAAGAAGGGAGCAAGGGAGGAGTGGGGGAGGTGTAAGAAGGGAGCAAGGGAGGAGTGGGAAGGTGTAAGAAGGGAGCAAGGGAGGAGTGGGGGAGGTGTAAGAAGGGAGCAAGGGAGGAGTGGGGGAGGTGTAAGAAGGGAGCAAGGGAGGAGTGGGGGAGGTGTAAGAAGGGAGCAAGGGAGGAGTGGGGGAGGTGTAAGAAGGGAGCAAGGGAGGAGTGGGGGTGGTGTAAGAAGGGAGCAAGGGAGGAGTGGGGGAGGTGTAAGAAGGGAGCAAGGGAGGAGTGGGGGAGGTGTAAGAAGGGAGCAGGGGAGGAGTGGAGTTAGTGAAGTGAAAGAAGGAGGAGGAAAGATGTTTAGGGAAGGGAGAAGGGTAAATAAAAGAAATTAAGTCAGGGGTGGGCAGGAATGGGGGGGTAAAGAAGGGGAGTAGAGTGGGCCAAAATTGTTTCCACTGATATTCAGTCAGTAGATTAAAGTAGAGTAGGGTAGGAAAGAGATAATAGGGGGCTGAACAGAGAGCATGTAGTAGACAGTGGGAGAGAGCCGTGTGTAATAATATAAAAGAGAAAAGATAAGATGAGAGAATAGTGGGTGTAGATAAGATGGAAGAGAGATAAATAAGAGTGTGAAGATAGACTAGTTCTAAGATCAGGTAGGCAGCAGCTTAACAGAACATCAACTAAGGGCTTTAAATCCTTAATGAATGTTGGCAAAAATGTTGTTCTTCCATTGGATTGCCAACTGGCTCCCAGATAGGATGCAGGAAATCCAATATAAGAAGTTACCTCCAGCGAGACCAGTCACCAGTGGCATCCCCAGGGTTTTGTACTGGGACCTCTCCAAAGTAAAAAACAATACCAAAGGGCTCTGGCTGACTGTTTGCAGATGACTGCAAGCTAGGAGATGTCTTTGAAACCTCAAGTGACTTAGCCATCCTGAAGGAGTGTTTGTCTCAAAATCATGGACTGAAACTAAGTGCCAAAATGCATTACTGTATCTTTTGGGAAGTTGTCAACCCCAGGGAACTATCTCATTGCCAATACTCCCTATAAATTGACCCAGTTGTTTGGGATTAGAGTACATATGTGGACAGTGACCTAACCTTTGACCAACATGTGTGTCTTTTTATGGTGCAGAGCTTATAACAAAAGGATTGTGCCTAGATTTAGGGATGTCCTTGCCCCCCATTTACTCATCTCTAATTAGGCCAATCCTTGAGTATAATGCCCCTTTGGCATATATCTGTTCAGACACATGCAACAACTGGAACACCCACAGAGATACGTTACTAAAAGGATACAAGGCCTAAACAACATGTCCTGTATGGACTGACTAAAAGCCCTGTTACTATACTTGGTATCCTACAAATTAAGGGGTGACCTATGTCTGGCCTATAAGGGATCCTCTGACCCAATACTGCAAGTCAAATGGCATCAGAAATATGTGGTGTAGAGATGTAAACATCTTCTGCAACATCAACAAAATAGTTTGGAGGGACAGGTGTATCTCGCAAGGGATACCGCTGCTCTGGAACAGACTGCCGTCCACATAAAGCAAAACTTTTTCCCTGCCCATATTCAAGTTCAACTTGGATCTATAGATGCAAAACAGAAAATTTATCCCAGGACTGCCCTCTGTACACATAATGGACAGAGGCAGCTCCTAAATGCTTTATTCCATGTATGGGATCCCTTAATGTCTATGGTGTGATCCCAGTTATTGTCATTAGGGTTAATGTTTAATTATTGACCATGGGATGGGTAAGGCAAATCTCTATGCAAATGTGATAGGTTAATTCAAACACATAAAAGGAATTTGTCAAGGCTTAAAATAGTTCTCAAGTGCAGCTAGCCTAGCATTTACCTATGAACCAATGAGTTTGTTGCAGTCATTTGCTGGATTTGTAAATCTTAAAGTAGTATTTAGTGTATAAACTGAAAATAAATGTTTTAATTTGGAACTTTATAACATGATTTTAATATATTAACATAGTTTGATCCTGTCAGCAAATAAATATTGTATTGTATATAGTTAACTGAATGTAAAGCTGTTTTTGTTCAGTAAAATTTATTTCTGCAGAAGGATAACTGAAATCTTTCCAGACAGAATCTAACCAGTAGAGTATTGTTTTTATTATTGAAGCCAGTGTGTACGTCTGTATCGGGAAAATCAGTACATGTTTTGCCCTAGGTTTTAACATGATGTTTTAATGTTACCCTAACCTTGGTAGGTAATCAAAAACATTTAGCAGTAATTTATATAAGTTTTGTTAGAATGTAAAGAGGAAGGGTGTGCAACACATTGTAGCTTGGACAAAATTTTTATTAAATATAATTTATCTTTGAAAGTACAGATTTTTTGAACAGTTTGAGATAAGGGGCCAGATTCAGATAGCTTTGCTGCATCACATTGAGTGGATTTATGACACGAGCAATATGTGCGGTTTTAGAAAACACAGCAACATATTGCAGATAGGCCAGATAATATGACCAGCTGTGCTGTATGCCAATAACCTGTATAATAAGGCGAAGTGTATCATACTAAGGCAAAACAAGATGGTGAAGTGATTCAGAAAAGTTTAAATGCCATGCCATGCAATGTAGCAATGCCCGCTGTATATCTGAACTGCCATATCCATCTGTTTAGTAGAAATATCTCATTAGCACCTCTGTGGATTGAAATATCACACCTCTAGCAGTCTATACACATCCCTGCATTCCAGAACATCTTCGGAAAAATCAACTTAAAAGGCGTAAGATAAATATTTTGTGAAAAGAAAAAAGGTATCAAAACTGCACAAATAGCAATGTTTCAGTAGGAGGTATTCTTTACAGTAATAATAGTCACTACATTCATAGTCTCTCCATAAATACTACAGTTTATTGTAATGCACACAAACCCAGAATATGTTTTACTAAGTGCTCACAAAGTGTCATATCTTTGAAATTCTACAACTCAGACGTATATTGTTAGAACACTTTGATTAATCAGACAAGCTTGCACATCACAGCAAGAAATTCCTCTCTGAGTGCATGTTTATTGATATATTTACTGAAATATGAAAACATGCTTAATTGTATAATTAGCAATAAAAATAACTCCGAACATCCCTCAAGATGTGCAACTTACAATGCAAATATCAAAGATAGTTTTCTTTAACAAAATCTAAGGTTTCACTTGATGCCATGCAGTAATCTCTTAAGTCACCTGATTTTTGAATTAAGTACACATGGAAATACTGCTTATTTTCATAATTACTAACAGACATCTAGTAGTATATCCAATATAGTGTAGTATAAATGGGCAATGATATTGAATGCTCCTGTCTCCCATCATGACGCTTCATACCATACCCTTCAATAGCATGTAGGTCGGTCTCTTGTTTCCTTAAGTATGAAAATGTAGGTAATTAGTGGAAACAATTATTAATTTCTCTAATGCAGAGCTTCCTTGATTAATAATCTTAGTGTCATTTTGTTAATAACTTCTTGCCCTTTTCTAATACTGCCTGTTATTAGTTGTTAAGTCACTTAGCTAAACAAACCAGACCCAAAAAAGCTCTGGATGCAATAAGGAGGTATGGGTATTAACTGTAAGTCAACA
Organism: Protopterus annectens; assembly: GCF_019279795.1. Classification (NCBI taxonomy): domain Eukaryota; kingdom Metazoa; phylum Chordata; order Ceratodontiformes; family Protopteridae; genus Protopterus; species Protopterus annectens. The sequence goes on from NC_056750.1 coordinate 134,939,182, forward strand.
AAAAGATGTTATAGACTTGAATGAAATATATTGTGCAATTATGCTAGGTATTGCCACAGCCATGGTAAATGTGTAATTGCATCTGCTTTGTCAGATGGTATGTGACATAACCCCAGGAGGTGCAAGGTCATCTGGCTGTGTTTAACATCTCATGGCTACAATGGACTGGTACTTTGTTGATAGGGACACCATGCAACAAATGGTGAAAACGTAGCGGCCTCAACTGCAGTCCTGTGGAACATATGTAGTACCTATCCCAGTGGATATAAAGGTATGTGTGACTTAACATGTATTAGCTACAGGCACCTTTCAGCAGCCTAATGGGGACACAGTGTGGGTATCTCAGATGTCTGCCTCAAGAATGCTCCATCAGGTTCTCAATGCCATGCCTCAGCACTTAGGACAGCATATGTAGTTCCTATGTGTCTCAGAGGAGAGAGCCAACGCCATGTAGAAGATCTATGATTTATCTCATTTCCCTGAAGTACAGTGGGCCATAAACTTGTACCCACATTGAAATAAAAGCCTCACCTGGTGAACTGGAAAAGGAAATGATGCACAGCTGTTATATACAATGCATGTGCAGGCAATCCAGGCACTTTTCATGATTCTAATATGTGGCTCACATATGGCATTTATCAACAGTTTCTGAGGGGTGAGTTCCCACAGAAGTGTCTTATTTGTGATGCCAGACATGCCCTGGAACCCCAGCTTATGACACCCATCAGAAATCCACACAATCAAGCACACCAGTGGGAACAACCATGCACTGTTTTAAACCTGAAACATTGTTCTGCATGTGTTTGGGCTGCAGAAGACGTGTGTCTGCTGTCTGAATGCATCCAATGGCACCCTGTAGTTTGACCCTGCCACATGTGTGAAAATATTGTGTATGCAGTGTTACACAATATTATACTTAGGAAATAGTTATGGAAGGGTGGCCTCTTTCAGGGCAAGTAGTTCCCAGCACAACAGGCAGCAGCGGGGAATGACCATGCCAGATGGTGGTGGGCACATTATGCTGTGGCACTAATAAAGTGGCAGCAGAAGAGTTAAGCAGATACACTACTGTAAAAATGATGCATGCAAAAACACCTGACTGTGCCTACCCATGTTGCGCATCAGACATAGGCGGTCCAAGTAACAATGTCTAAAAGGCAGGGCACACTTATCTTCATTTGCAGAGGTGGAAAAGGGAGAACACAAGTGCATATCTTTCACAGGGAAGTATGTGAGTGTGAATGTTGATGTGTATAAAAAGAAAGTGCTTTTAGGGGAAGTATCAGAACCTGTATGAGAGGGGTTAATTTTAGGAAGTACCAGAGCCAGTGAATATGTGTGTGTGTGATATGTTGGGGTAGTGGTCATATGTTCTGTGTTGAGGGGGGACCCAGCCTCCGCAGCTGGTACTGCACTTTGACTCTGCCTTCTGGAGATGATCACAGCCTGACCAACAAAGGGTTCAGCTTAATTCCATGCACCCCTGCCCGTGAGAGCTGGCTTTGCCAGGAGTTGCACTGGTATGTACCTGGCTTGATGCTGGTGGGCTATGTGACATGGAATGATGTCTGCTAGGAGATGTTCCAAGCATGGCAAAGGCCATGACCATAGAAACTCCCACTCCTGGGACTGAACTCTTCCACAACAGATGTGGCTCTAAATGTGCTAGAACTGTGGGAGTGGGGTCTTGCATTTCTACGGCCATGATATCTAAGATCTGTGGATGTAACCGATTACCAGCTGTGGGGTGGCCCCTTGCCCCTGCCAAATCACCTAGAGGAGAACTTTCATAGTCTAGTGTGTGATACAGTATATCCAAGGTATTACATGTTTGGGCCATTCACTCCTGTAGGCCAGCAAGCACACCCTGGATGATTCTGACTATTTAAGCTATGGCTGTGGTGGCACTATGATGGTTCAGCACATACGTTGGATTGCAGCAAACGAAGCGGGAAGATGGCAACCATGTCTCTGGCAAGCATCATTACCAACTCCACCACCCCTGTGTGGACCTCCCTGCCCACAAGTACTACGGACAGATTCAGACATCTCTTTACTGAGGGCTAGCACACTTCCCTGATCTCCAGTATCCCGAGCAACCTGTCCTTTTTCATATGTTAGTGTCCCTGGGTATCCACAGAGATATAGACTGTGTCCATTGTCTATACAGGGGATGTGCCAGCTAACCCTGCCATCATTATAAAAGACCACAAATCCTCCAACTGCATCCAAGGGCAGTTCCACAGTGCTGGTACCAGATACAGTCACATGTGAATACATTAAAGCAAAAAATATCAGATGTAAATAAGACCCAACACCACAAATACACATGCAGCTGATATGTTTACAACTATAAACATGAAAAAATAGCATTGTATAAACATGAAAAAATAGCATCCCTGGCTATACCGTGTTCAGATGGTTGTGGCATTTGGATGCACAATGTGCCTGTATACCATAAGTCCTACAGATTTTAATGAAGTTTAGAGTGACAAAGTGGTAAAGAGCTCTTGCAGCTACAGATACAATGAAATAGGACTGCATACCTGGGGCATCCGCAGCTGAAATTTCTAGGGCCTGTTTGCCTCTTCCCAACATCCAGCACTGCACTATGAGACTTTGCAGAAGTGGTACTTCCTTTAAGTAAGGCTGAGAACGCCTCCATCTCCATAAGAGGTGGTTCAGTCAACAGCCCCCCACCTGTTGCCATACATTCTCATGCCACGTCTTCTACTCTGTGGGTGGCAGCACAGATCATATCCATGGCCTTACACTGGACCTTGTCATAGTTGTGTTCCTGACCACCCGCAGCATTAAAATTGCTGGCAGTGTCATCCCAGGCATGGTCATGAAGGGCTGGTCAGCAGCATTTACAGCAAAGAGATATCAGCCATGGAGACAGAGGGCCTGTAGCACAATCTCATTCACAGTATCTGTGAATTTTGGCTTGGCTGGGCCATCAGATGCCACACTTGTGTTCTTTGTGCCCTGTTTTCTAGGCATAACTGTGTCGGTATGGAAAACAGTGCAGTTAAAAGTCTTGTTCTTGCATGGCCCTTGTAAGTCCTTATGATATTCCTATCCTATTAGGCCACATATTATGCGGTATTTGTGTCTGACAGTTAGATATCTGTACCCACAATCGTGGCTTCAGCATTTAAAAATTGAAGTTATCACCTTACATTTTTAACAAATACCCATTGACAGAGGTCATATATCAATACAATTGTGTTTGCTATCATGTATGCTTCAAGATAACATTTTCCAATACCTTGTATGTAACATGGTTTTGGGATTATTAATGCAAACATGAACAGGCAATATTTGACGCCTAGAGGAGCAGTAGGGTGTAACTGCAGAAATGCCTGGAGACGTCACTCGGCTGTAATGAGTAAATATCAGGCATGTATGTGCACTGAGCACATATTCCCCACAAAACAAGCATAGAAGTGCAACTGAACAAGAAACCGTGACCCTGACAGAGGCAGCGTTACTAAGGATATGGCTTCTGACATGTGCAAGGCACACAACAGTAAAATAGTGTTGAATAGTACTCTGAATGTGAGCTCAAGGGTGTACTCCCATCTACCTTAACAATCCTGTAGGCTACTACGTTCAGTACACTTCAGTGTACCAATTAAGACACTTTTGGCTAATACATTTAAAAGTATTGACAAGCAGGCATCCTTTAGAGGTGTGACAGTAAAGGACAATCAAAAGCTGCTATTGTACAAAGGAATGGATCTGGAAATAAGTAACACTTAACCTTATCTAAGGAGGTATCTTCAGTCAGCAGGAAAAACATCAGTAGGATTCAAACTCCTTGACCACAGTTTTCTTCCTTAATAAAGAGGCTGTGTGGCTCTTATCACACTTGTATTGTATAGATTCACCCCACTAGATGCAATGATTAGGCATATCAGGACTCAGCTCATTATTGTTTCTGAATCCTTCAATTTGTACAAAGAGCAAACATGGTAAATATTGTTGATATTGGTAAACAATGCCATGCACATGCCTGAACACCTATGGGCAGCTCTGCAAACGAACATGAACACAGTTATTTTAGGGATGAAATTGCCATCTCATAAGTTAATATCTTCAGATGGAGTCAGTGTAGAGCATGTATTCTCAGTAGCACAGACAAAGAAGGAAGGCTTCCATGTTTCATAAAACATTTCCTGCATCCAATGAGTTTGTTATCCACCATGCGGATGAGGTGCCCTCCAGTACCTGTCATTGTGTGGAAGATTGAACACACAAGAAATGTTGCCAGTTGTCTGCCATTTTTCCCTGAGATTCTTCAAGGTGAGGCATCCTGGCTAGAGAATCACAGACTAGTGCTCCTTTTAGAGCACAGTGCTGGTGTGAGGGAATTTTCTTGACATCCTCTGTATGGTGTACGGCCAGAGACTCCTGCAGGTGAACTGTAAAAAGCCACAGTATAAGAATGAAGTCTGGAAGCATTTGGACAAGGCTGTCACCCTTACTGGTTGGCATCCCACACAGAGGGGAGCAGTGGCATCACCTTTAAAATAAAGTCAAAGTCAACTTTATTGTCATTCAAGACGATACAACTTGTGCATCACTGAATGAAATGTCATTACTCTGTCTCAAGGTGGAGGCATTTCCACATATAGATAATCTACAGCTACTTTTGCCATGAAACACATTATTTTCTTAAACTCTAACTACTATACATATTGGTTGCACATGCTGGAGAATTTTTCCATGTTAGTCATTTTTGCACAGTTGCTTTACAGCTTTGATTAGTGCACAAAATATGAATTTAAGAATCTCAGTGGTGTTACTGCACAGAAATATTGCACAAAAAATATAAGGTATTGTCAGAATTTTCAGCAGCCTTTACAGAGTTCAACATGGTGTGAAGTTAGTGTGAGTTCAGTAGTCTAATGGCCTGTGTGAAGAAACTCTTATTGAATCTGGCTGTTTTACATCTCATACTGTGGTAGTGTTTACCAGAAGATAACTAGGTGAACAGTCCATGGGCATGGTGGGTAGTGTCTCTGGTTGTCTTGTTGGCCCTGCTGAGACACCATGACAGGTATATTTCTTGGGATGGCTGGGAGCATGGTCCCAATGATTTTCTCTGCTGCCCTAACCACTTTCTGGAGGACCTTTTGGTCTGAAGTGGAGCAGTTACCGTACCAAGTTGCAATACTGTTGGTTAGTATACTCTCTATGGTGCCTCTATAAAAGGTAGTGAGGATTGGAGAGGGGAGGTTTACTTCCTCATCTTTCACAACAAATGAAGGCATTGCTGTGCTTTCTTTACAATGGCAGTAGTATTAATGCTCTCTGTTAGGTCGTCTGGGATATGTACCCCCAGGAAGTTTGTGATTTCCATTCTTTCCACTATTTCATTATGGATTGTTAGTGGAGAGTGTGTTTTTTGTATTCTCCTGAAATTGACAATGATCTCTTTTGTCTTGTTCACATAGGTTCATAGGTAGGTACTAGACTACTGGCCCTAGAGCCCATATAAGCCCAGCCAAAAAGGTACCCTGGCTTTCGCCACCCAAGAAAATTATTTTCCCATGCCCCTGTCGAGCAGAGCCACAGAAGTGATCCCTGGGGTGAATTTCCTATCTCCCATCCAATCATCAAGATTTTTCTTGAAGAGTGCTAATGAGGAGCTTTGCTTGATATAGATAGGTAGTTTGTTCCAGAGTATGGGAAGTCTCTGGGACAGGAATCTATCCTTCCAGCATGTTCTGTTTATTGTGGTGACAAGGTTTAGGTCCTAGAGCCTATAGCTCTGAGGGATTGGGATTTTTTTAAGTGGAGCTTGTCCAACAGCTCTGGGTTTGATATAGCTTTGTATGTTAGGCAGAGATCACCTCTGAGTAGGCGATATGCGAAGGAGTAAAGCTGAAGTTTTTTTAGATGGTCTGCGTAGGGCATCTGTTTGAGGCCAGTAATCCTCTTTGTGAGGTATTTATGCGGCCTTTCCAGTTGTTGTAGATGTCTTGTGAGGTACATACCAAAAGGAGCGTTGTACTCTATAATGGGTCTAATGAGTGATGAGTAGAGGGGAACAATGAGCTCTTTTTTCCTGGATGAGAAACCTTTTGTGATGAGGTGTGCCATGTAGAAGGATTTCCTGACTACTGTGGCGATATGATTATCAAAGGAGACACTACTGTCTACCTGTGTCCCAAGGTCTCTTATCACACTTTCGGTGTTAAGTAGACTACCACCTATGTGGTAGTTCATGGGTATAGAGTTTTTACCAAAAGGGATGACAATGCACTTTTTGACATTGAGCTTGAGGCCATGGCTTTGACACCAGGAATCTGTCTCAGTGAGGCCCTTTTGTAGGATGTCCACATCTTTAGGAGCTTTGTTTATGGCTCCTAGTTTGCAGTCATCTGCGAACTTCATTAGCCAAAGACCTTCTGTTAGCTTGTACTTCAGAGAAGTAGATACCAAACAGGAGAGGACTGAGGACTGAACCCCGTGGTACTCCACTTGTCACTGGTTGAAGTCGGATTTGGAGTCTGCTACTTTCACAGTGTGGGTTCTGTCAGTGAGCCAGCTGGCAACCCATCTTGTGACATAGGTATTTATACCTAGTTTAGTGAGTTTATCTATAATTACAGAGTGGGGGATGGTGTCAGAAGCCTTGGCGAAATCTAGATAGGGTATGTGAACCACCTTACCCTCATCTACGGCTTTGGTGACTGCTTCAAAGAAGTCTATCAGGTTTAGGAGACATGATCTGCCTTTTACAAGCCCGAACTGGGTGGGGTCCAGAGTTCGGAGATTACCATTGTCTTTGTTTAAGTTCCATGATGATAAGCTCCATGGCCTTGCTGACCAGGCTCGGTCAGGCTAATGGGGCGGTAGTTCCCGGGATCTGTGGTAGATCCCCCTTTGTGGAGTGAGATAACCATCACTGTGCGTCATTCAGTGGGCACAAAGCCTGAGGAGAGGCTATGATTGAACATGGTACTTAGGTGGGTTGCCAGTTCGTTCTGTAGTTCATGTAGAATGTAGAAAGTGAACACAAACGAACAACTGAAGCCAAGAAATCCAGGAATTTGTTACTGTGTGGTTTTTATCCAATAAATTTGTTCATTGAATTTCACCTACTGGATTTTCATTTACCTTCTTTCTGCTGTGGACTACATTTTTTGGTTTCATGTAGAATGTAGCCTGGGATATTGTCAGGTCCCATGGATGTTGTGTTCTTGGCTTTGGAGAGTGTGGTTTTTAACTGTGCAGTCGTGATTACAGGAACTTTGCATTCTTCCGGTATATAGATGGGCCCTTTAGGGGGTGAGAGGGGGGTAAAGTTAGCACTGAACCTATCTGCCAGGATGTTGGCAATATCAGTTGGTTCTGCATATTTAGTGCCATTCTGCTGTAACTTAGAGCAGATCTGATTGTTGCCATTGAGATTCTTGACATAGCTATAGAATGCTTTGTGGTTGTCTTTAAAAACAGTGGTGATTTTGTTTTCATAACTAGCTTTGGAGGATTTTATGAGGGATCTCAGCTTCTTACTGAGGCTGACCAGGGAGTTCCTCCAGTCATGGGATTTTATTTTGCAGTGGTTTTTTTCTTCTGTTGTAGAGTTTGCTTATGCCAGGGGGCCACCAGATTGGCTTCTGTTTTTTTGAGGATAGCATCTTGGTTCTGTTAGGGATAGCATGATCCATGCACTCGTGTAAGTGCTTATAAAGTGCATTTGTGTAGGATTCAGCAGTTGTACCTCTATTGTCCGTCTGCATGGGTGTTCTGAAGTTTGCCACTTCTGTCTTAAGAAGCATGAAGTTGGTTTTGGAGAAATATATTACGGTGGTTTCCCTAATGGGGGGTGGGGGCATGACGTGGATGTCTAGAGTGATTAGCTTGTGGTCGGATCTGATCAACAAGGAATCAACCTCTGGTGTGGAACACCATTCTCCCATGTTGGTAATGACCAGGTCTAGGATATTGCTGCCCCTGGTGGGATTGTGTATAAGTTGATCCAAGGCGTTGGAATTTATGAATTCCAGAAAACGTTGATCAAAAGATTTGGTACATGAGTAGTTTCCCCAGTTAATGACGGGGTAGTTGAAATCGACCATTATTAAGGTGTTAGGTTGTACCCTAATATTTTCCAGTGTATCAAGAAATGAGGAGTGGGAATCTTGGGGCATGGTGGGTGATCTGTAGGAAGCTACAATTTGGATTGCGGTCTTGCCCAGAGTTAGTTGCACTTGGATAATCTTGGATGCATTATGCTGAGCAACTAGCCTGGAGGTGTGGATATACTATGAATATGGACCTTTAGTGTTTCAGTCCAGGTTAGGTGGCCGAAAGGTGTGGTTTGAATTATAGCCTGGTAATGCAGGGGTGCTCTCTGGAGCCTTGAACCAGGTCTCTGTTACTGCACAGATGCCGATGTTCTCCATTTTAAGGAGTGCCTCGAGTGAGTGCATTTTGAGGTTTAGACTTCTAGCATTGAGTAGCATTACCCTCAGATTTTGCTTGATTGTACCTGTTACAGTGGTGAATTTGTCATTTAAGCCTTGCCTAAAAAAAGGCACTATAGGGGTGGAAAGAGCCTTAGCCAGTATCCGGAATCCCAAGGGTGACAGGTGCAGGCCATCTCTGGCAAAGCATTGTGGTCTATCGATCATGTCATCCCAGGCATACAGATACTGGATCCCCTTAGAATGACACCAGAAGCTTACCCAATCATTTGTCAATCATTTTGTCCTTGTACTTTGGTGTCATTCTGTGTGATGGCAGGATGCTACTCAGGGCTAGGGTCATACCTGCCTGGGCTACAAGATTGGAGAGCTCCTCCATGTCTCTTTTCATGTAGTCCAGGGAGGTACGGCTAGGGTCATTCACACCAACATGGACAATGACGGAGTTATATTTGTACTTGTGGAGTGACCTGAGTGTGTGCATTATGTGGCGGATCCTGGCACCTGAGTGTGTGCATTATGTGGCGGATCCTGGCACCCGACAGACAACTGACAGTAACTTTCTCCTTGTTTAGTCTGGTGAGTGGAACATCAGTGTGCCTGACTTTAGAGTCATCTATGACTAGAGTGTTGGGTATGTTGTTATGCCTCACGGGCTGTGGTTGGTGGCACACTGAGTTTGTGGGCTGTGTCATTTGGGTTGTATTGGGGGTGTTACTTGCATTTCTGCTTTAGAGGTCTCTGTTGCTTGGGCAGATTTTTCTTGAGACCCACCGTGAATGTAGGTGTATGTTTTGTGTTTCTATGTGTGTGTTTTTGTGGTGTAGGTTTTGAGGGACTATGTCATGAGTGTGGTATGGTGCAAAGATTTACCCTCTCTTCTTTACTGTCTAGTCCAGTCTTGGGTGAAGAGAGTTTTGCTTCCAGTTTGGCTATATAAGTGCATCTCTCACATGTTGTAGTGTTGGGTGGTAGGAGGAGAGGGTTGTCTGTGTACATGAGGCAATTGCTGCATTGCCCCAAGATGCCCAGATTCATCACGTAGACAGGAGAAAACACCGGGAGCTGACCCTTAGACATGCCTGGATAAGTGCTTATTTATTAAGTACTAAAAACTGTTTTCCTTTAGACAAGTGAGGAAAGTTGGGTGCTGTAGTAATTTGTAGCTTATTTAGTGCTTACAATGAGTTCTGAGCTGAGCTCAAAGAAACAGATTTGAGTGTTAAAACTAAAAAACTGGCTAGTTCTAAGGGAAAATTTGAAGAGCAGACCTTATGGTGCTGAGAATATTTTAACCCTAGCTAAGCGGCGATGCATAAAGTGTATTTGTTTTTAAATATAACAATAGCAAATGAGCAAACTGATTTAAACAAATTAACTGATTAACTAATAAAAAACTAAAAACTGAGCCCTGTTCCAGCAGTCTTCAATCAGACACGTTCTAACTGCACACTCCTGCCACTAGGGTGCATGGGAACCTTCTCCAGAAAAAGATGGGCTGGATGAGTGCTCAAGTTAAACAAACAAAGCTAGATTCAGCAGATCTGAAGCTAGTCTTGTGCTACAGCAAACAAGGCATACCTATTCAGAAAGAAACAGTTCAAATAAGCAGGCACAATAAGCTTTTAACTAGAAACTCCCAGCTCAGAAGGGCAGAATCTACCTTCTCCTCCCACAAGAGTGCAGACCACAACTTCTTAATGTAAAACAACTGGCCCTAAGCCCAAGTGCTTAAACCAGAATTAATACACATTTAGAATAACAGACACTAAGCCTTCAATCAGCAACTCCCAACTTAGAAGGATGTAAGCTACCAGTTCAGCCACAACAGTGAAAACCACAAACCTTCTTAATGTAAAACAACAGGTCTGAAGCCCAAGTGTTTAAACCAAAGGCTTAGAATAACAGTTACAATTTAATCAGGCTACTAACAAGCAGTAATACATGCAGCAGAATAAAAAGGCAATTAAGTACTTTTAAGAACAGGCATCAAAAGCAAAATAAAGTAATAAAGTAGGAAGAAACAAAAATACAGTAAAAGCAGATGAATAAAGTGCAATTTTTTATAACAGTAGAAAACGAGCAAACTGATTTAAACAAATTACCCAATTAACCAGTAAAAAGCTGAAAACTGAGCCCTGTTCTAGCAGTCTTCAATCAGACAAGTTCTAACTGCACACTCTTGCCACTAGGGTGCAGGGGAACCTTCTCCAAAAAAGATGGCCTGGATTAGTGCTCAAATTATGCAAACAAAGCTAGATTCAGCAGGCCTGAATGTAGTCTATGCTACAGCAAACAAGGTCCACCAATTTCAGAAAGAAACAGTTCAAATAAGTAGGCACAATAAGCCTTTAACCAGAAATTCCCAGCTCAGAAGGGCAGAATCTAGCCTCTCCTCCCACAAGAGTGCAGACTACAAACCTTCTTAATGTAAAATAACTGGCCTGAAGCCCAAGTGCTTAAACGAGAACTAATACACCTTTAGAATAACAGATACTGAGCCTTCAGTTAGCAACTTCCAACTTAGAAGGATGTAAGCTACCTGTCCTGCCACAACAGTGCAGACCACAAACCTTCTTAATGTAAAACAAATGGTCTGAAGCCCAAGTTCTTAAACCAACAGGCTTAGAATAAGTTACAATTTAATCAGGCTACTACCAAGCAGTAATAAATGCAGCAGAATAAATACAGTTGAGTAATTTTAAGAAGAGGCAAAAGCAAAATAAGGTAATAAAGTACCAGTTCAGCCACAACAGTGAAAACCACAAACCTTCTTAATGTAAAACAACAGGTCTGAAGCCCAAGTAAAAGCAGATGAATAAAGTGCAATTTATTTTAGTGAAGTGCAAGGAGAGAGGAAGTGGGTTGGCCTTCTCAAATGTTCTCTCTGTATTACATAGAGTGAACACTAGACTGGGAGGGGTGTTCCAGATCAAATTTACAGTAAGGGCAGGCAACTGCATAGCCACCAACTATAACAACACCACAGAAATAGGGAGGGGGGGGAACAGTTTCAGGACAGATGAGAACAGAAATCAATGCCAGAAAATATGTAAAATAATTCCGTCAGGCAAAAAAATGCCAGTCAGGCAAAATTAAGTTAAACAAAAATAAAATACACTGCTATCTTTAAAACTGCAAGTTTGTACTTAATGTCAGCTTCTAATACAGTTGATTGTAGCCAGCCAAACCACTTGGATATTGAGCAGAAAATAAATTCCCAGCTATGTGGCTAACACTTAAAGCAGAGAGAAACCCTCTAGGCTAAGAGTTAAGTATTGAATAACAAAGAGGAGAGAACAGCAATAACCCCCTCTAACTGTAGAGGGACAGACAGATCGCAGTATTCAGTGAAACAATTAAATAGACTGAAAAAACTGTTTCAGGACATATGAGAACAGAAAGCAATGCCAGAAAATATATAAAATAATTCAATCTGGCAAAAAAATATTTTAGTCAGGCAAAATTAAGTTAAACAATTAAATAGACAGAAAATAAAATGCAGTACTATCTTTAAAACTGCAAGTTTGTACTTAACTTCAGCTTCTAATACAGTTGATTGTAGCCAGCCAAACCTCTCAGATATTGAGCAGAAAATAAATTCCCAGCTATATGGTTAACACTTATTTAGTGCGAGGTTGTTGTTGCACCAGTTGATGAGTTGGCTAACTTCCTCCCAGTAGGCTGATTCATTTGTTGCTAATGAGACCAATGATAGTTGTATCATCTGCAAACTTGATGATGTACTTTGAATGCATTCCTGAGTTAACAAGGAGAACAGAGGGTTCAGAACACAGCCCTGAGGAACCCCCGCATTCATAGTGATACTCTGAGGCATTATTGCCAACATGTACTGTCTGTGGTCTATCCATGAGGAAGTCTAGTATCCAGTTGCATAGGGAAGTGTTGATTCCCAGTTGGTCAAGCTTCTTTATCAGATGTTGGGGGAACCATTGTGTTGAAGGCAGAGCTAAAGTCTCTGAACAACATTCACGCATAACAGTTCTTGTTTTCTAGGTTGGTCATGGATAAGTGAAATGTCATTGATATAGCATCTTCTGTGGAGCACTTTGGTCGATATGCAAACTGAAGTAGATCTAAAGATGTAGGAAGGTTGTAGTTTTGAAGCATCTGGGTACGATAGCCTGACTTAACGAGATGTCATAGATGTCCATGAGAACTTATATCAGTTGGTCAGTGCATTCTTTGAGCACCCATCCCATGATATTGTCAGGTCCAGCCACCTTCCTTGGGTTAACCATGCTCAGGATTCTTCTGACATCCAGCAGAATTGAAGCATAGTATTTCCTCCATTTGATTTGTAAGGGTTTTCATTGCAGTTGTATTATTTCTTTCCTCAAACCTATTAAAAAAGGTGTTGAACTTCTTGAGGAAGTCAATGTTGTCATTGCACTGTACTGACATAGGCTTGTAGTCTGTGATGGATTATATGCATTGCCACAGTCGCCTTGAGTCTCTGATGTCACTGAAGTGGCTCTGGATCTTCTGACCATATGCCCATTTTGCTTTTTGTTTTTACTCCCTTTCTTAGGTTCGCTCTGGCTGACCGGCATTTTTATCCCCGACTTGAAGGTAGTGTTGCGTGCCCTCAGGAGCTCATACACTTTGCTTGTGAGCTAGGGCTGTGGACAGAAGAGCATACATGACATGGGTGGAGGCTTTTCCACATATAGACAATCTACAGGACAACAGCTACTATTGACATGATAAACATGTGGAGCAGGAGAAGAAACTGAAACCACAGGAATCCTCAAAACCTGAGAACAAAGAGGCTTAAAATGAAGTTCCACTTTTCCATCTATACAGAGGCTACATGCAGATTCATGCTTGTAACATTGCACAGTCATACTACTAACTTTGGACTATGCCAGAACTGGCAGACGTGGTAGTGGTGTATGAAAGGCGTACATGATTTCTTAATGCCTACTTCTGTTACTATTAAAAGCCAGACAAGTTTATGGCAGCATGTATATTCAACTTGGCACTCTCTTAGGAGCTCCAGTCTGCTCCTGTGCATCTACATACTTTTGGTTTCTAACACCATGACGAGAATGGACCCCATTCCTAAGTCAAAGAACTATTAAAGTTCATGAAATTAGTATTGTTTCAGTCTTTGTTGTTAGGCAAAAGTGCTCTTCACAGCACCTGCACTGTACCCAGAATTGACTCCTCCTGTAATTCATACGGAGTTGCATGTATCCGTAATGTATATACAAAACCTGCATTTGTCTACTTGTCTGACGTTCAGTGAACTTTGCAAACCAACTTATATATAGTCCACTCTCATGGGCCACCAATGTTAATCTTCCGTCCTTTGGTTTAAATTCACCTCTCTTGAACCATTCCAGCATTAAATGCTGATTGACATGAGGTTGTTCCATGAGTTTTCAGTACTCACAACTATATTTATGCATTTTCCACATTTCTTGTTTTCTCATCTGATCCTCCACCATATATTCTTTCTTTTGTTTTTTGGCACATTCAGTTGCTGCTTGAGTTTTATCTTCTTCTGGTTTGATTTCCATTCCCACTTGATACCGATATGCTTCTGCTAAACTAAGCAAGGAAATCATCTTAAGACTTGTTCTCCTCATGCTTTAAAACTTTTTCTATGTTGTGAGGTCAGGAAATATGTATTCAGTCCCACAACTGCAGATCGATACATATAATCAATTTTGAGGAGGCCTATACCTACCTCAGAATGGGAAAAATATAATCTTGGTTTACACTGATTTTTAGAAGTCATTTGACAAGCATGAAGCATTTTTCTTGTTTTCTTGTCCAACTGATCCAATACTTTTGGGGCTAGTCAATCACCCCAAAACTGTAAGTTAGAACAGTAAGTGCAAATTGTTTTATAGCTTGGACTTTGTTCCTAGATGTCAGAGCTGTTTTCATTATTAATTTTTGTTTTCTAAAATATCCCTTACTAAGTTTCATTAACATTTATTCATATTTTATTGTTCATCCCTCATCAGTTCACAAATGTGTGTTTGCTTCCTCTTGCTCAGGCTGTTTTACATCACATTCCTGGCACAGACTGATACTTTATTGGTGCTGCAGCTTTCCTGCTTTAAAGGTTGCTTTTGCGCATTTATCAAGACCAAATGACAATCTTATATCATCTGAAAAAGTCTGGACCATTTGCAGTTGTGCTTAGAGTTCCCCATCAGATGAACTATAGTTTTAAATCATCCACAAAAGGAAGATGAGAAATATTTACACTTTGTTGTTTTCTGGGAGGCAAGTTGTAACCATGACCTAATCTATGAACTAGACAGTTTAATGGGCAAGACAAAAGAGCAACCATAATAAAGAGTCACCCTGGAATATCCCGCTTTGAATGTTTATCCCTGGGATAATAATTTGTCCTTTATCATGGCTTAAAGGCAAAGTGGTTTTCACAGGAATATAATTGATCAGTGTAAGGTGCATCGTATACACCTGTAATCACTCCTTTATCCTTGAATGTGGGATGCTGTCAAATGCTTTTTTGTAGTCTATCCATGCGATACTTAGATTCTTCCCCTTTTTAAACTCTCCATTATGACTTTACTTAACAACAAGTGATCCTTTGTTCCATTTGACTTTCTTTTGTTACCCTTTTGTTCTACTGCCAGGATTGAGTTTTCTTCTAAATGACTATAAACTCTGTATCAATTCTGGTATATAGTTTATACATCATCTGAAGGCAAGTTATTGGTCTATAGTTTTTAGGGTAGCTTGCAGGTTCACTCTTACATAGGAACATTGTTTTTCCTGTTAGCCAGGCTGGTGTCTGTTCAGGGTGTGCATATAACTAGTTCTTACTCACGGCTAAATCGTTGTGCAAAGATGTTAATACTTTTAGCCAGAAGTTAGATACTGTATCAGAGCCTCGGGTTTTCCAATTAGATGCTTTTCTTAACTTTGTTTCAATCTCTCTGGCCATTATTTCATCCCATTTCATATCCTGTACCTTTGAACTTCTTATTCTTTCTTTTACTTCTTCAAGTAACTGTATTTCTCTTTGAAAATCTTTGGGGATGCCTTTTTGTGTTGATTAATTTGGCTTTCTCCTTTGCATAAATATTGTACCATATCAGATCTCTCTTTCTTTCCCATGTCCATATTTTTTATACCCTTCAAATGTCTCTAAATTTTTTGCTCTTCCTCAGTTACTTATTTTTCCAAACAGCACATGGTTTCTTGGTCTGTATAGTGTTTTTTTTGGATCTGTTGTATTAATGAACACAAATTTTATTTGAAGCTTCTGACAGTTTTTCTTGTGGAAGTATTTTTCTTTCCTGTAATTTCTCTCTTAATCTTTTTGTACAATGGATATAAAACGTTTACACGGCCCTTTTAAAATGCCAGGTTTTTGTGATATAAAAAAATGAGACCACACAATAAATCATTTCAAAAATTTTCCCACCTTGACCCATAACATGTACAATTCAATTGAAAAACAAATCTGTTAGGGGAAAAAATATAAAAAATAAAAAACATATAATAATCTGGTTGCATAAGTGTGCACTGCCTTAAACTAATACTTTGTTGAAGCACCTTTTGATTTAAATACAGCATTCAGTCTTCTTGGGTAGGAGTCTATCAGCATAGCACATCTTGACTTGGCAATATTTGTCCACTCTTCCTTGCAAAAGAGCTCCAAGTCTGTCAGATTGCGAGGGCATCTCTTGTGCACAGTCCTCTTCAGGTCGCCCCACAGTATTTCTATTGGATTTAGGTCTGGGCTGTGGTTGGGCCATTCCAAAACTTTAATTTTCTTCTGGTGAAGCCATTCTTTTGTTAATTTGGATGTATCCTTGGGGTCATTGTTGTGTTGAAAGGTGAAATTCCTCTTCATCTTCAGCTTTCTAGCAGATACCTGAAGGTTTTGGGCCAAAAGTAACTGGTATTTGGAACTGTTCATAATTCCCTCCACCTTGACTAAAGCCCCATTTCCAGCTGAAGAAAAGCAATCCAAAGCATGATACTGCCACCACCATTCTTCACTGTGGGGATGGTGATCTTTTGGTGATGCAAAGTGTTGTTTTTGCTCCAAATATACCTTTTGGAATTGTGGCCAAAAAGTCCAGCCTTGGTCTCATCAGACCAGAACACATTTTCTCACATGCTTTTGGGAGACTTGATGTACTGTTTTGCAAATTTTAGCCAGGCCTGGATGTTTTTCTGTTTTAAGAAAAGGCTTCTCTCTTGCAACCCTACTCATAGCCCAGACAAATGGAGAATATGGGAGATTGTTGTCACATGTAGTACACAACCAGTACTTGCCAGAAATTCCCGCAGCTCCTTCAGTGTTGCTGTAGGTCTCTTGTCAGCCCTCCCTGACCAGTTTCCATCTTGTCTTTTCATCAATTGTGGAGGGACGTCCAGTTCTTTGCAATGTCACTGTTGTCCCATATTTTCTCCACTTTTTGATGACTGTCTTCACTGTGTTCCATGGTGTTTAAGCTGCGGTGGTGCAGCGGTAGCGTTGTTGCCTCACAGTAACAGGTTCTCCCGTTCGATTCTCGGCTGGAGCACCTTCTGTGCGGTGTCTGCATGTCCTCCCTGCGGTCGAGTGGCATTCGAAAGATGTGCGTGAATGTGCGTGCCTTCGTTGAAGGTTGGGCGTCGGGCTGGCACCTTGGCACCATAAAAAGTGACTGCCAATCACTAGCAGACCGGAGTTCTGTTGTGTTGACCCCCAACTGGGAAAAGCCGAAAGAAAAACAAAAACAACTTCACTGTCTTCCATGGTATATCCAAAGCTGTGGAAATTTTTTGTTCCCTTCTCCTGACTGATACATTTCAACAATGAGATCCCTTTGATGCTTTGTAACTCTCTGTAAACCATGACTTTTGCTGTAGCAGGCAATTGAGTAAATGTCAGGAAAATCCTACTAAAACAGCTGAACTTTATTTGGGGTTAATCAGAGTCTCTTTAATTGATGGCATGTGTGTACCCAAGAAGACTGAATGCTGTAATTAAATCAAAAGGTGCTTCAACAAAGTATTAGTTTAAGGGTGTTCACACTTATGCAACCAGCTTATTGTACACTTTTTATTTTTTATATGTTTTCCCCCTAGCAGATTTGTTTGTTTTTCAATTGAATTGTACAGGTTATAGGTCAGATTACAGGTGGGAAAAGTTTTGAAATGATTTATTATGGTTTCATTTTTTATATCACAAAACCTGCTATTTTAACAGGGGTGTGTAAGCATTTTATATCCACTCTATGTCTTTTGTCTGGAAATTCTGGGCTTCTCTCATAATAGTAACAATACATAATTTCTTTCTTATCCTCAATAGTGTACTCTGTTATCTGTATGGCTCTTTTTTGCCTATCAGTTTTTGTGATTTTTGTGGACTGCTACTTCTTTCTACAACGGGGGGCCATCTTTCCCCTGGGCCTGGCCCAGCCTCATTGTAGGAATATTTCCATGTCTTGAGGATTCTACACTGTCATTTTTTCCAGTCCTGGTATCAGTGCACCTATCAGGATTGGGCACGTTTTTATCCTGGTACTTGTGCACTCAGCTATCCTCTTTATTTTTTTAACCTACTTCTGTCCGTTATGTATGCTATATAAAATATAGTCTCTGTATCAGTATCATCTTTGTGAGTTTTGTTAAAAACAGGGTCCACCTTGTGAAGGTACTTGCCAAGACTTGAGGATGACTTCATTTCCAGCAATACTTTTCTCCATAATTGAATTAGATGACTGCATCATAGGTTCATAGGTGTGTACTAAGTTAATGGTCCTGGGGCCTTTACAAGCCTAGGATTACCCTGGTATAGTGCCACCCAACCTTAGTTCCCAGTGCTTCTGTCAAGGAGAGCCACCGATGTTATCCCCTGGGTGAATTTTCTGTTTCCCATCTATTCATCAAGATTTCTGTTGAAGAGGGTCAGCAAGGTGCTCTGCTTGACATGTAAGGGAAGTCTCTTCCATAGCATGGGGTAGTCTCTGGGTTATGAACCTGTCCCTTCAGCATGTTCTGTTAATTGTGGTAATGAGGTTGAGGTCTCTGGAGCGTGTTGTGCGGAGGGATTGGGACTTCTTTAGCTGTAGCATTTCTAACAGAGCTGGGTCAGACATGGCTTTGTAAGTCATGCAGAGATCACCTCTAAGCAGGTGATATGAGACAGAGAATAGTTGGAGTTTTTTGAGTCTGTTCATATAGGACAAGTGTTTAAGGCCTAGGATCCTCTTTGTGAGGTACTTTTGCGGCCTCTCCAGTTCTTGCAGGTGTCTAGTGAGGTACATGCCAAATGGGGCATTGTACTCTGATTGGCCTAATAAGGGAAGAGTAGAGGGAGACAATGACCTCTTTCTTCCTGGATCCAAAACCCTTAGTACTGAGATGTGCCACATAGAAGGACTTTGTGACCACAGTGGCAATGTGGTGATCAAAAGAGAGGTTGCTGTCAACCTGTGTTCCCAGATCTCTTATAATGTCTTCTGTGTTCAGTGGACTACCATCAATGTGATAATTCATAGGAACCAGTCTTTTCCAAAGGGGATACAACACATTTTTTGGCATTGAGTTTAAGGCCATGGTTCTGACATCAGTCGTTGGTCACAGTGAGGCCATTCTGTAGGATGTCAACATCACTTGGGGAGTTAATAATACCTCCTAATTCCAGTATATAGTTTGTATGTCGTCAGAAAGCAAGTTATTGGTTTATAGTTCTTAGGATGGCTTGCAGGTTCCCTCTTAAGTAGGAATGTAGTTTTTCCCGTTGACCATGCTGGTGTCTGTTTGGGATGTGCATATAACTAATTCTTACTAAGGGCTAAATCTTTGTGTAAATGTGTTAATACCTTTAGATAGAAGTCACATACTATGTTTAGACCAGGGTTTTTTCAATTAAGAGGTTTTCCTAATTTTGTCTAAGTTTCTCTGGCTGTTACTTCATCCCTTTTCATATCATTTACATTACTTTACAGTTTTTTAATTCTTCTCTCCATTCACAGTCTTTGTTATATTACATATAAATACTTCTCAAAAATTTACACATTTCTTTTTTGGTGGTTTTTCCTATTACCTTTGCTTTTTTCCCAATTTTCTATAAAGTCTTTTTGAGTCATCAGTCAATTACTTGCATAGTTCTTTTCTTTATATTTATCTCTGTATCTTGTATGTTTTTCTGCCTGTGATTATGTTGTTAGTTTATTATTGGAAATAGTCCATGATGCATCCTGGTCTGTTTTATTACTGTGTTACTCTTACCACAAGTTTTGTATGTTCTTTTAAAAGTAACACTTCTTGTTTTAGTTGCGTTGTAGTTTTCTGTGTTCACTGCTTCCATGGTGGCATTCTACTTGTTACCTTCTTTTCCTTTGTTACTCTGCGTTTTTCTGGTAATACTTCATCCAGTATTAATTTACCTGCACAGTTACATATCCTATTTATTTCTTTTGTATCACATGAATGTTTATAGTCCTGACTACTGCATCTGTTTTACCAGTCTTCTAACATTGTTTTTATTTAATTTCTGTAAATGGTTTCTTTCATCTCTCTTAATATGTCTATCCATCTCTATTAAATCAAGTAATTTTCCCATAGATAATTTTCTTCTAGCCTGAGAACATCTTCTTTACTCTGTCTCCTGTAAGTATTCTCCAGAAAGTTCCAGAACATTTTCCTGTGACATATCCTGCTTCATTTGCTGCCCCTGCATATGGGAATCCTTTGGCCCATCATTCCATGGCATTACCTGCATCATAGTTGCCACTTTTTCCTCCTCCTTGCCTTGTTGTACAACTTCAGATGGACTTTCATATAAGTCTCGTACAGGAATCTCGAAAACGTCACCCTCTTTAGATGGATCGAACTCCACCCACTGCTTCTCTGTCTGAGGACCATCATGTTGGAGTTAACACACTAAACCTTTCATTTCTCAGATAGTCCATCACTTCAAGTTTTATTTGTTTAATTTCTATCTCACTAATCATTTTTGCATTCCCCTTTGCAGTCTTATTTTTTGTATTGTGAAATTTTCCATATCCAAATGCCTTCAATTGCATTTCTCTCCAAATATTTTTGAAGTATTTTCAAATATTTTTGAAGATGCATTTTTTGTACCGACTAGTTTGATTTTCTGTTTTGCATAAATATTGCAGCTTAACAGATTTCTTTTTCTTTCCCATATCTCTGTCATTTTATACCTTTCAAAAACCTCTGGGTTTTTTTGCTCTTTATATTTTCTTACATCTTCTATCACTTCTTTTCTAGGCGGCCCAGTGTTTCTTCATCTGTGTGTTTCCCCCTGATCTGTTGCAATGAAGACTATACATTTTTATTTTTAGCTTTAGGCAGCTTTTCTTTTGCAAATATTTTCTTTCTTCTAATTTTTCTATTAATCTTTCTAAATGCCCTCTATCTGTATATTCTGGGCTTCTTGTATAATATTAATACATAATTATTTGCTGTACTCAATAGTCTGCTGTCATCTTTATGCTTCTTTAGTGGCCTGTCATTCTTTTTTTTTTGTGGACTATTACTTCCTTCTGCCACTGGGGGTCACCCCCCAAGACTGGCCTAACACTGTGGTAGAAATGTTTCCATGCCCTGAGAATTCTACATTGTTGTTTCCCCAGTCCTTCTGCCCGTGTGTACACCAGGAATGGGTACTTTTTATTCTGGAACCTGTATACCCAGTCTTTTTTTAATTTTGACCTACCTTTCTCTGTGATATATAAAATAGTCTATAAAACATTGTTGTTTTGGTGAAAGTTTATAAAAACAGGGTCAACCATGTGAAGGTACTCATCAAAGCTTGAGGGTGAATTCATTTCTTGCAGCACTACTTCCCTTTCGTTGGTGGGATATTTTAATGAGTATGGAGACTGGATAGGCTAGTTCTTCTGCTGATAGCATGAGGTGTTCTGCAGGATTCTTGTCTGCTGCTAGTGTAGTTTGCATTAGTCTCTGCTGCAGTTACAGGGTCAACCATGTGAAGGTACTCATCAAAGCTTGAGGGTGAATTCATTTCTTGCAGCACTACTTCCCTTTTGTTGGTGGGATATTTTAATGAGTATGGAGACTGGATAGGCTAGTTCTTCTGCTGATAGCATGAGGTGTTCTGCAGGATTCTTGTCTGCTGCTAGTGTAGTTTGCATTAGTCTCTGCTGCAGTTTTTGAATTGTGGTTGTTGCAGGGACTGGTTTAACGGTGATGTTAGGATAGTTTTCAGATTTACATTGGCTATGGGTGGTAGTGTTGGTGGATTAGTTTTTGATCACTGATTAAGCTGCTGAAGTGGAAATTAAAGGTGACTGTTACATTTGTGTCAGTCTCCTGTGACATTGGGTTGTGCTGGGAAGGTTTTCTTAATTTTATGTGTTTATTAATGGACGTCCAGAAAGTTTGGAGTTGTTTGTTTGCTTATTTTTTGAGTCTTTATTTACTAGAGCTTTGATTTTATCATAGATTTTTATAGTTTTGGTAGTTTGAAAGGTGTTTTATTGATCTACCACTGTTACCATGCAATTGTTGATGTTTTGTTGGAACTATTAAGCCAAGGGGCTGGCTGCAGCTTTACTCTTTTTCTTCAAAATGGGGCTTGTGCATTCCAGATGGGTTGGGAAAAATGTATATATACCTCTCATGGCAGTTTCAGTGTTGATTCATACGGTACGGACACAAAGAAAGGTTTGTGTTTGTGTGCCATGGTGATATGAAATAGATTCACAGTAAGGCAATAGGGAATGCTTTTTACATTTATAGCTTGGTAGTAGGAAGGGTTTTATAGATTCCCTATATAGCAATATGGGTAAATGTCTATCTGTTGCAACACAGTGATAGAAAAAAAAATTATAGTGATGCTGAAATAGGCAGTAGGGAAGGGTGTGTATGTGTGCTGACTGACTTACCGAGTTAATTACTGATTGACATCTAAGTGACAGGGAGGCACTTTTCATACGTTATACAACTCGGTGACAGGGAACAGTTTACTGATACACTGCTAAGTGGTGGGGTGATGCTTGCTTTACTCTGAAATAACTTTATGACAGTGAAGATTTCCTGTAGTTGGACAGATGAGGAATAAGGAAGGTTTATTCTTCTTGTTTCTTTAGGCAATCTGCTTCAGTCTATAAATGCACCGCTGAGCAAACACTAAGATACCGTCTAAAATAGCTTGGGAAAGACAGTGGCATGTATGTGCATCCTGGCTAAAAGAAAAAAAGAAAAGTGGCTTAGGCATTTCAGTTTGTCGACAAGGAGCGGTTTATGCATATGCAGTACTGTGACTGGGAGAGTTGAGATGTATAATGTAGCTGCTGCTAAAATGACTCCATACGTGATCAATCTACTACATTGGCTAATAAACTTAATGCTAAATAAAATAACCTGTAAAAAGGTGAAATATGTACTACTTCCACTTACCACACAGTGAAAAGGATGGGTTTGTATATTTATAGCAAGAAGGAATTTTTTTATGCATGCATAGCATGGCAGAGATTAGCATAAAAATATATAATATTTCTACAGGGGAGGGTTTCTGTTTGCATATAGCAGTGTGTTAATAATCACAGCCCAGACAGCCTGATAGTACTAGAGTGATAAGTGACACAGATATTGAGGAAAATATTTAACTGTTTGAAGGCACTTAGATGTTTGTACATCAAAAGTGTAACTGTCTGACCTGAATAAATTAAACATTTTGTATGCAGGTAAACCGGTTGTTTTGGAACTAGAAGACTGAGGGTTCTATTCACACACCAGTAGCTGGATTCCTGACACTGCAATACACCATAAGGGAGGTACTGCACTCCTAAGTATGTCATCCTTTGGATGAGATGTTAAACTGAGGCCCCATCTATCCGAGTTGGTGGTAGCTCAGGTGGAAGCTGAAGATCCTATGACATCTATCGAAAAGAGTAAGGGTCCGTTATTTAACAGATCTTTAATATTTGCAATATAAACTGAATAAATGTTGTATCTTTCGGCTTTTCCCAGTTAGGGGTCACCACAGCGGAACTCTGGTCCGCTAATGATTGGCAGTAGATTTTTACCTACCAAATTGCCAGCCCTGACGCACAACCTTCAACGAAGGTACGCCCATGCACGCATGTCTCCACACAGAAGATGCTCTAGCTGAGAATCGAACGGGACAATGTCTTACTGTGAGGCAACAACGCTGCCGCAGCAACACCACCGCATAAACTGAATAAAATAAATATTTACATTATTTACAATATTGTACACAGACTGTTTACATTGATCTCATATTCCCTTTTTTACATTCATAATATATTTACAGTATGTATAACCCCAGAATACTTTTCCTTGACCAAAATCTTATTTTTTTGTACATTTCTGATAAATCTTATTTAGCATTTTATATAATTTCTTTCACTCTTTGGTTCTAAATTACCCACAAAACACATTAAAATGTTTTATCAACCTTTTCAATAAAGACTTTATTTTTTAATAAAAATATATTTAATCGCATCCATATTGATACAGTATTTTTGTATCCCTTAATTTTGTTTAAATAATGATTCTCCTCTAACTTAGTCCATAATGCAGCAATACTTTTACATTTCAGAAAGACATGTTCAGCAGTTCCTTCTTTATGACAATAATTACGTATTCTTTCTATTATTTTTTTATATGGCATGTTTGCTTTGACTGGTAATTTCCTTATCGCCAGTCTCTATAAAAATCATGACATTCTACGCTCTTGTTCCATCTGTAATTTGTTGCTTTTAAAGCTCTGATTTTTACTTCCTCCAATTTTTTCCATGGGTGTACTTAAAAATATTTCACCATTATGTTTTTATACCACTTTTTTCTTTCATCCTCTAAATATTCAATACTTATTTTCAACATTACATTTTTTCTTGATATTCTTTCCTTTCTTCATTCATATACTCTTTTACAAGTTTTTATCATATTCCATATTTTTTATATTTGTTTTGCAATAACAGAGTTATTAAGTTAACATTTATTTCCTTTAACTGGTCAAGTGTTTTATATAGATGTAACGAAACTACAAATACCACTGGATTTTTAAGTCCTAAACCACCATCCTCTTTTGCTACATAAACTTCCAAACTACATATGCTTCCAAAAACATGCATCTGGAGCGTTTCTCCCCGGGCCTCCACTGAAAACAGGCTCTGTGGAACCTAGTCAGACATTCCCGGTCAACAAATATTAAATAAAATAAAAAAAAATAAAGCATACTGCTCTCTATAGGATTAAGGTGAGATCCCCATATAAAGGAGAAGATAGTATTAATAATTTTTTCAGTTGGCAACATCATACTAAGCACAGTAGCTATGTATGAAATATTTCTAATACAACAGAGTTAAGCAACTAAACTTTTTTCTTCAAAAAAATACAATAATTTTTTTATTTTCTATACTGGAACAAGTTCCATTAGATGTAAGAGGGGGACTATAAAATGTGGTTAAGATGAAAGTAACTGAACGGCAAATCAGATTGAAAGCTTGTTTTATTTTATTTTTTATTGAAAGAGAGTTTAAAGGTTCTCCAAAACGAACACATATTTTTGATTTTTCATAATATGTTCCCACTGTTGTAATACAGCTTGTTTTCCAGATGTAATACCTAATAACTTTATTTCTTGAGAATTAAATTCAGTACTTTTAATCCTACCCTCATACCCTAAACCTTTACTTTTTCTGTGTTCAAATGGATTCACTTCAGAAGACTGACCATCTACAATCTCAAACTTCATAAGACTGAAGCCCAAAATCCTGAAAACTCAAAATCCTGAATCCCAAAAGACTGAAAACACACAGGATACATATACTGACTTTAAAAACACAAACCATATTACTTTCCACGAAGTATAAGCAGGGGGACAAGCCCCCTTGCATCCCTCACACCCCCTGCTACTTAAATATATCAGCTCCGAGATTGCACTTCACTACACTATCATGAGTTCTGTTGTAGTATAGCAAGTTAAAAGGGAACATTACTAAGGTTGCAAAAGGCAGTCATGAAACATGTGATGGTATGTTTGCCATTCTTTTCTGTGGAATGTGATCTTGGAGTTGATATATTTAATTAGCAGGGGAGGGGGGTGCAGGGGGGCTTGCCCCCCTGCACATACTTGGTAAAAAGTTCTATGATTGCTTTGTATGTGTTTCTGTCTGTTCTTGTACAAGAATATTGTCATTATTTGTATCCTGTGTGTTTTCAGTCTTTTGGGATTCAGGATTTTGAGTTTTCAGGATTTTGGCCTTCAGTCTTATGAAGTTCGAGATTGTGAATTTTCAGTCTTCTGGAGTGAATCCATTGAAACACATACCAGTTTATCTGAATACAAATTCAACTTGCTTATAACTTTGAAGTTCGAGATTGTGAATTTTCAGTCTTCTGGAATGAATCCATTGAAACACATACCAGTTTATCTGAATACAAATTCAACTTGCTTATAACTTCTTCCATTCCATTCAGATGTTTAGTAACTAAAATGATGTAATCTGCATATGATGGCATTATAGGTGTAGCAATATCTTCCTTTATTTTATAGCTAACATTACTATCTACTGAATTAATATAAATAGCTATTGTGTTTATAGCTAGTAAAAATATAATGTCACTAAAAGGACATCCTTGCATTATACCTCTTTAATACTTATCTCTTCACTCCACCATCCATTAATCAAAACTTTAATTTTATTCAATGTGCATGTTATAATGCACACATTTCTTATTTCTGTAGTTAAATTATAAATTTTGAATATATCCCATAACATATTATGCTAATAGTGTTAAAAGCTTTGCTTAGATCTCCTACCACAATTGTCTTTTCTTGTCTAGTTAGTACGTCATTCTACAATAATCATTTATAAGCCTTGATATCCTTTTCCTGTAACACTATATTGAATATAATAGAATATTTTTGATTTTTGATTCCATTCTTTTCTGTAGTGTTTTCATAAAGATTTTATAATCCGTATTCAAAACAATAGGCCTCCAGTTTCTTCTGTTTTTCTTACCTTTTTCCATACAAGTTTAAAAATTACACTACATAATTCCTTTTATTTGATTTCTTCATTAAACCACTCATTTAATACTTATATGAAATACATCTTTTGACTTACTGTTATGTTCTTATACATTTGATATTCTAAGCCATCTGTTCCCACTGCTGTATATACAGTTACTTGTCTTAATACTATAGCCAGTTCTTGTAAACTTATATTTTTTCCAAATCTGCATTTTCTTGCTCAGAGAAAGTTCTTGCTTTCCATGATATCCTTTGTTCTTCAATAATATTTCAAGTAAATATTATATGTATTATACAACAAAAATCATTATATCTCTTTGGTCATTCTGTACTGTCTTTTTTGTCTATTAATTCTCTTATTGTACTGTCTTCCTTATCAATTTTATTTATCTTGTAAGAAATATCTTTATACAATATATTTTTTATTGTTTTCGTGGTTCATTGCATATAACTCTTGTTGTTTCTTGAAATATTCATTTTCATTCTTTTCTAAATTTTTAAGAAGTTCTTCTTTTAACTTGCTATGTAAAACTCTTTCACTTCCTTTTTCTGTTTAACTTGCCATCCTTGGTAACATTTTTATATTTCTTTTTAAAAGACATCCACCATTCAGTCCAACTTACATACCCACTCTACTTCATAAATTCTTTTTAGACATTCTGTATCTTAATATTACCAACTTTGTTTCTGAAGTTTATCCAGATAGCTTTATGGTCTGAAAAACGTCTCTAATGTTTCTTCCTTTTTTATTTCACATCCTTCCGAAAGCAAAAATAGTCTATCTGAGTTCTATATATTCCTCTGCTGTATGTCCATAAATTGTTCTTCCGTAATCATAGCATCCCACATCTCATAGTTTCTATAACTTTTTTATATAGGTTCATAGGTTGGTACTGGGCTATCTGCCCGAAGGCATATAGTAGCCCAGCCACATTGTGCAGTATTCACCGCCCCTTTAGTAGTTCCCTAGACCCTTGTACTAGCAGCTAGTACCCTTGGCCCCTGTCTAGTAGTGCTGTTGGTGTGATCCCTGGTGTGAACTTTCTGTTACCCATCCACTCATCAAGGTTCCTCTTGAAGAGTGATAGTGAGGGGGCTCTGTCTTATGTAGATCGGGACCCTGTTCATAGTAAGGGAAGTCTCTGCGAGGGGAATCTATCCCTCCGGCATGTTCTATTCATTGTTGTGTTGAGGTTTGCCTTTTTTTTTTGCTTTGTTTATCATTGCGTTTGTTTTTTTTTGTTTTTTTTGCTTTGTTTATCATTGCTTTTGTTGTTTTTTTTTGCTTTATCATTGCTTTTGTTTTTTTCTCAAGTTACAATTGAAGTCTCCTAATATAGTAACTTCCATATTAATAGAAATGTACTTCAATATTAAGGCAAACATAATTATTCTATATACTTTATCTCTCTATCCAACATCAATAACCATAATCTTACTCATTTAAATGTTTTTTCCAAGTTTCTTTTTCAATTTGTATTCTAAAATGAGCATGAATCTTCTTCATCTCTCTGAAAAAAACTTTAACTATATAAGCATTCCACAGAGAACAGTATTT
Organism: Protopterus annectens; assembly: GCF_019279795.1. Classification (NCBI taxonomy): domain Eukaryota; kingdom Metazoa; phylum Chordata; order Ceratodontiformes; family Protopteridae; genus Protopterus; species Protopterus annectens. The sequence continues at coordinate 134,967,188 of NC_056750.1, forward strand.
CTTATTTCCATATTAACTCAAATAATTTTCCATTACCAGACTATTTAAAACAATATATCACAAAATGTTTCTTTGCTTTTATGGATGAAAGCTGTTACCACTGCTGGAGAAGTTCCTGAAGGTGAATTAACATTATCCCATGCTTCATATTTTCTATTTCTTTTTCTTCTTTGGAGAAAAAAATCCTCTTTGTTTTGTGACTGTTTCTTTTCCTGCTGTTCCTTTTTTAGCTTTTTCCTTGACCATATAGCATAAGTTTTTGTCTTACTGTCTCCTTTTTTTTTGTATCAAAAGTACCACTTAGTTTTGAATTTTGTCCATTATATCTCTCCATGACACATACTTACCACTCTCATGTTCACTTTCCTCACATAATTTCTCTAATAAAAACATCCTACAACCGTCCCAACTAGAGAGTTGTAATAATACATCCCTCCATCATGCTGGTTCTCTTCCTGGAATAGCTACTGCTGGGAAATCTTTTCTGAATCTGGAAAAGGCTTGCCTGCTTTTTCTTTGACTATGCACCCTTCCTTTGTTTCCTTTGTTTCAAAAATATCCATAGAAGAGTTGACTGTCCTCCTACAATCATATTCAACCATTGAAATACCACTAGAAGGCATATATACCTTCCCTCTCAATGATCAGACCTCAGACACAGATATAGAAGACTCAGCTGCTTTCTCTTTTCTCCTCTTATCTAGCAACACATCTTTAAGCTTATTTAAAGGCTCAACTGCCTTCTGTGCCAAATTGCCACCAGACAACTCTCTCAACTCCATTGCTGTAACTCTGTGCTTCTCCAAACTGCCTCTTCACCCAGAACAGAAAAGGAAGTGCACAGACCAAACAGGTCCTCCCAGACACTCCGAAAAGAGTTAGGGGAAGTATCCCAGCGCCCTGGCCAAAGTTTCCATAGTGGTCTAAAATACCACCTTGGGCTTTCCCGGGTCTCTATTAGATCAGCGAATGCTTAAACAAGCGAACGCTGATTGATCGACCTTATTTTAGCGAATGTCCAAAATATCGAAGCAACAGAAACCTGAATTTTTCCTAGGGAAAGAATTGGGTTGTCTGTTTCTGTTGCTTCGGTATTTTCAGTACTGTGGTGGAAAGTTACAGGTCAGATTCAGGTAAGTGTGTGATTGTGAGGATGTGAGTGTTAGGGCGGGTTAGGTGAGTTAGGGTTAGGGCTTGGGTTAGGTATATGTGCGATTGTGTGGACGTGAGGGTTAGGATGGGTTTAGGTGAGTTAGGGTTAGGGAGCGGGTGAGGTGAGTATGCGACAGTGACGGACCTTAGGGTTAGGGTTTGGGTTAAGGTAAGTGGATAGTTAGTGGTGTGTGTATAGTTTATTGTAAGGTTAGGTGTTAGATTTTAGGTGTATGTGTGTGGATTTCTGTTTGTTTGGTGTGCTTGTGTTGTGTGTATGTGTTTTGGATCAGCGATTTTTTTTTCCCTAGGAAAAAAATCGCTGATCTGACAGCTCAAATCTCAATCAGTGTTCGCTTTTTTAAGCGTTCGCTGATCTAATATAGACCCGTTTTCCCTGAAAAGAGGCTACCAGCAAAGTGGGACTAACCTGATCAACAAAAAATAAGTAAATAAATGTTATGATACAATTAAGCCAGTATGGATTTACTAATTATGTAATGAAAGGTAGAAATCTGAAAATAGAGACTCACAAATGGTAGAACAAAAAAGAGTGAATCACAAAATATTCAATACTTTTCTCCCACTAACAAAAGTGTCATCTTGGTAGTTAAAGGGTTTTTAGTAATGTGATGCATTGGGTTAGGATTGGCACAGATGAGAACTCGTGTGCTAACCCTAACCATAACTCTGCCTCTAACCGTACACATTCATGGTACCACTACACAAGAGAAAAGGACACTGAACGCAAACAACACAAAAAATGCACAAAACTGAATCCCTTACCTGTCTTTTACTCTAGCCCTAACCTGCAGACACTTGCATATTAACAACAACTGCTGTAACACTGTCTTGCACGTCTTCATAACCACCACTTTTTTGTTTAAACATTAATTTTCCTGCACACTGTTAACCTGCACTGTAAAATTCAACCATATGTAGAACATACAAATGAGCATTCAGTCATTTGTGTATTCTCTCTTTTTTTTACAGCCACAAAAACCTTTCTACCAAATGTGCATTCTATCTTTTTTTTTCAGTTTCACCAGGATTTACTACACAGAGGTTCTGTCATGGCAAATCTGCATAGCTTACAGGTTTTCAGCTAGGGCCTCAAGGTGACTGACCAGACAGTGAAGTGCGCCTGTGTGCACGTGTGTGTGTGTGTGTGTGTGTGTGTGTGTGTGTGTGTGTGTGTGTGTGTGTGTATGTATGTATGTATGTGTGTGTGTGTGTGTGCATGTGTGTGTGTGTGTGTGTGTGTGTATGTGTATGTATGTATGTATGTATGTATGTGTGTGTGTGTGTGTGTGTGTGCACGTGTGTGTGTGTGTGTGTGTATGTGTGTATGTGTGTGTGTGTGTGTGTGTGTGTGTGTGCACGTGTGTGTGTGTCTGTGTGTGTGTGTGTGTGTGTGTGTGTGTGTGTGTGTGTGTGTGTGTGTGTGTGTGTGTGTGTGTGTGCACGTGTGTGTGTGTGTGTGTGTGTGTGTGTGTGTGCGTGTGTGTGTGTGTGTGTGTGTGTGTGTGTGTGTGTGTGTGTGTGTGTGTGTGTGTGTGTGTGTGTGTGTGTGTGTGTGTGTGTGTGTGTGTGTATATACATACATACTGCTGAGAGGTGGAAATCAAAAGATTTCTTGATAGAAGGAAAGAGATTGCTGTTAGGCTTTCACTGAAAACAGCGAATCATTGTTTTATATTTCCCATCTAGGACTGCAAGAATGGTGGATGAGATTTCTTTTGGCATTGTCTCAGCAGAGAAGATCACCAACTGTGTATTTCTTGCATCTGGAGCCTTTGGATATGTCTTCAGGGGCAAGCATGAAGACTGGGGCATTCCTGTGGCTGTAAAAGTCTTGCAAGAACCAACTGGGTATGTGTAAAAGCAGTATTCTCTCTAAAACAAATTATATTCAATGTGGTCCATCTGAGATAACTCTGCTGTAGCAGTGCTTCACATGTTTTATATGGTCTTAGAGTAGTCATGCAGTTTTTGCCTTGTACAAGGCAGAGTGTTCCCTGCAACTGAGTCTCAGACATTAACTGCTGTGAGTTTAAGTAGCATTTATAATCCACAGGAATCCTAGCAGACACAGCTGCCAGTAGCATATCTAGTGTGGGGCAAGAGAGGCAACTGACCCAGGCGCAAAACATGGGGAGACCGCAATCAGCTAATTCTGATCTCTGTTTAATGCAATACCGATGTTTAAAAGCCAATATTGCATTTGCGGTCATACTTGAACACTGTAGCACTCCATGTGTGGTCTAAACTGTAGCAACTGCTTGCTGCATTGTAGCAAGCAGTTTACTACAGTTTAAAAGTAAAAAAAAAATCTTTTTAACTAAAACCTGAATGCTGTAGCACTCCATTCAGGCAGGGTATGAACTGTAGCAATTGTTTGTTGTTTGCTACATTTCTAACAAGCAGTTTGCTACAATTTAAAAAGAAGATTTTATTTTAAAAACGACAACATGAGTGAGTTCTGTATCACTCTGTGCATGCAGGGTATAAACTGTAGCAGCTGTTTGTTACACTTCTAGCAAATAGTTTGCTACACTTTAAAAGATTAAATTTATTACTATTTTTTTAATAACTGGGACCTACATGGCTGGGGTGAGGAGAGGGAGGCATGTGCTTTTTTGAAAAACTTAGGGGTGGGGCACTGGTTCATAATACTCACCCAGGGCACTGACTGCTTGAGACAGCCATGCTTCTGACAGATGCAGTGGATCCTTTTTTTTTAAACTGGGATAGAATACTGGTCCTCCTAGACCTTTTAATGACAAAGCCCATGAGCACTTCAAAGCAATCAGTTGTGAAGATGTATATAGGTTCATAGATTAGTACTAGGCTAACTGCCCTTATGAGCCATTTTAAGCCTAGCCAATTACCCCATATGAGAACCAAACCCTGCACCTTGTGTGTGTATAAGGTAAACACCTTAACCAGTATGCCAACCTCCCACCCATATCTTCCTTAGGCTGATTTTCTGATGAAGTTTGTTAATTGAAGGATGAAAGGACATCACTTTTATTTTTAATAACATATCCTGGATATGTTATTCCAGGATATGTTAAACTAAACTAAACTAAAAGCTAAATTAAAAATTACATATTAATGATTGCTAAAACTTGCTGAAAGCATTTCATTGTAGTTTCAAAAATTAAAAATTTAATGTCTTCAAAATTCCTTTGAAAATTTTTTGTGCCAACATTCAGAAGCATTTTTAACATAGATTGCTTTTGTCTAATAGAACCTCTTCAGTTTGTGTGTGAAGTTGGTAAGCAACTAATAATTAAAAGTTAAAAAACAATAACACTACATTTTGTTGGGCTAAAAACAATACATGTTACTGAAGAAAATAGAGAATAAAAAACAAATCCTAAATAAATACCTACCAAATATATATGTGCATAAATTGTCTCAAATGATAATTTATTAAAGAATTTTAAAGTAAAATAAACTCAGAAATCTATAAAAAATACAAAAAATCTTGCAGAAAAAAGTCACTCATGCTCACAGCAATGATATTCACTCAGGTCTGCAACCCTAGAAAAAATGTTTAAACAGGAAAGAACTCTGTTTAAAATTTATGAATGTTATAATACTGGAGCCAATATAAACATGTAGTATATCTGCCACTAATACTCAATATGTGTCTAGTTAAGCTCAGACACTGCGGATTAAAAAGTTACAACCTAAAAAGGGTAAACTGTCACGAAAGTCATGCATGTGCTATACATGTAGTAATTGTACATATTGCAAATTTATATATAGACAAAAGACAATAATACATCCTATATATAAAAATGAGTTTATACTTCCAGCTTATGGCACATGCAGTACTAATAACACAGTTTATATGGCCAAGTGTCACCAATGCGACATGTTTTTTATTGGTAAAACTAATCAAAAAAAGGAAAGAATATGTGGCCACTTGTCAGACATCGAGATCAGTTGAAACAAGTGCTTTATTCAAACATATTAGGAATACTAATAGTACACATTCATTTGAATTTTTAATTTTATTTGTACTTTTTGAACATATTAGAGGAGGAAATATAGGAATTTTAATGGAGAAGGAAGAGAGCAAGTGAATTACCCGCTTTAGATGTCAGCATTCTCCAGGTCTTAACAAATCCTTTGTTAATACTAGTTTTAAAAAGGAATGTGTAATAAAGTGAAGTGATTGTCTCTTTATTTTTTTAAATTTAATTGATTATTTATGTCATGTGTTTCTTATTTGATGGTGTTCTCACCTTATGAACTGTTTTGCCTGATTAAGCATTTTACTAATGGGGTTGGGAGGGTGGCCTAATGGTTAAAGTGTTTGCCTTACAAACAGGTGCAGGGTTTGAGTCTCACAAGGGATAATTGGCTAGGCTTAACATGGCTCACAAGGGCAGTGAGCGTAGTACTAATCTATGAACCTATAATGCAAAATTTTATACTTGCAAGCAAATAAAGTGAGTTTTCAGCTTTAGTCTGATTTACATAGACAACTAGGATATTATTTGGACAAAACCAGAGACATTTGGAAATCTGAGCAGCTATTTGTTTCCTTTCATCCTAGATCTTTAGGTTTGGCTGTTTCCAAGAAAACTGTTTCTTCCTGGAAATCTATAGCCATTTCCTTCTGTTATTCCTTTCATGGGAAAAGTCTTATCTGTTCTGCTAAGGCTCATTGTACCAGAGCTTTGGCTTCTTCTGGTGACCTTTTCAGGGGCTTGGATACCACTTCTATTCTTGAGGCAGCTACCTGGACTTCTGTGTATACCTTTACCAAGCACTAAAAGTTGGATGTTATTTCTAGGGCTAGAGCTGGATTTGGCAGTGCTACCCTGCATGGTTTCCTTGAGGGCTCTGTAGGTCCTTCCTTCTCCCAACTTTCCTCTTGAGCATTGGTGCTCTCCCTATTGTAAAGAACACTGCAATAGTGGTATGGAAGGACATAGTACAGTTGTGTAAAATTTTAGCATAACAGTAGATGTCTATCTCTTCACTGTTGCAGTATTCACTCCTTCATCCTCCTCTTCCTGTCTCCTTTCTGCTTCTGGATGAACTTGTTACCTCTGTGTGTTTTTAGACTGTCATTCCTACTGTGGCTCCTCAGTTCTGAAGATGGTACCTTTATGCCCTACACGGAGTGCAGGGAGCATACATGTGACATACGGCATACTTATTACAACCTAAAGGCTTTGGTGTGCTGGCCAGATGGGCTGCCCTTTGCAGGGGATCCCTACTGAAAAGAATACTACAACAGTGAAGAGAAGGACATCTACTGTTATAGGAAGATTTTACACAACTGTACTTTCATCATCCTCATGTGTCCCATCATGAAGATGCTCAGTAACCACAGAGTTGTGTTTATGTATTTTTTGCTAACCTGGTAGATGTCATAGGCCAGGGACCTGCATGGTCATGGCCTGGGTTAATGCAACTGGATAACTGGATAAGGATGCTTTGCTTACAGCAGTTGTAGGCCTACATCTCCCTTGACCCTGAATTAATTTATAGTATGTAGGTATCCTAGATTATGTGGACTATTGGACATTTAATAGGCTGGGATTAGGTGAGACTTGTGTTAGGGTGGGCTGGAAAAGATGACATGAGTGTAGTTTTAGGTGCGCTTGCTCAGAAATGGGAGCATCTCTTTATTATCCCAGAATTGATTATTAAAACTGGATCCAAAGCCTATATGAACTGAGATTTCTATACATCTTCAGAAGTATTATTATGGAGTGACATACAGTTCTCTTTTGTTATATGACTTATGGCAGCCTCATGAGGCAGCGTTGGGGGTTCATGAATGTTAGTTATATTAATTTGTCGACATGAATTTTTATACAGCTGACACACTACTGATTATCCCTGTTTAGAGAAGCACTTCCTTGAGTCTTAACTTTGTTATAAGGTCTTGATGGGGTTGCAGACTGTAGAATCACTGAGATATAATGAGGGTTATGTTTCTAAATTTCCTCAACCAGGATTTGGAAACGTATTGCTATTGCATGGAATAGGATCCCAATTCAGAAACCTTGATGTTTATTTCTGTTACTAAGAAGAAGAAGATACTAGCTGAAATGAAACAAAGAAACACTTATACAAGGATAGTGTTTGAATCATTAGCCTGGCCAGTGGTACTGTATGGATCAGAAATTAGAAACTATTAAAACTATTTTGTTTCCTTTGGACTGCTTTGATGCATTGGGGAGGAGAGTGGTCAGGTTTTTCCAATCCCTGTCATAGGCTATGGTAAGGTACAAGATCATAATTAAGGGTAAGTTGGAAGGTGGGATCCAATTTCTCCATCGTAGAACATATCGCTTAATGTCTGTTTCCCAGTGGAGTGACCCAATATTCAGAGCCTCTTGCAATCTTTTAAAGTGGATACCTTGTGACTTTAGTGCATACCTGTCAACTGTCCAGATTTTTTCATAATGTCCAGATTTTTGCCTCACACCTTTGGTCTGTCCCTCATAAAATGTCTTGTTTTCTATCAAATCACTGAGGATTGAAATCATTAAATAATGACAGGCATTTGACTTTCAGGCTTCATATCCTTCAGAAAATGCATGCTAACACAATTCCTGTTGTTCTAGCAAATTTCCAAGTTTATAAGTGTTATTTAAAGTCTGTCCCTATTTTGGGGCTTTTTCCACCCATTATTTTAAGATTTGTCCAGATTTCTTTCACTAAGAGGTTTGCTTTAGTGTACTTGTGGTGAAGAAATTTTTAGTCCAGTGGCCTTGTTGAAGGTTCTCTCTGCAGCACTTAAAGGTCTTTTTCTCAAAATGCTTTGTTTCAATTCACACACCTCAGTGCAAGCTTCTACATTTCTAAGCAATATAAACTGGGGCAACTTTTTTCCTTTTATCATTGATGTAGTGTGATTATAGAAAGCTGATGAGGTTGTGGGTAAGAGCAGGATTAAGCAGTTGGTGAGGAATGGTTTGAAATAAAGATACATTTGTTGGCAGAAGATGAAAAATGCTATTTCTGGATGCTAGCCTGAGAGATAGGATAAGTCATGGGGATTGGTTGAGATGTGCAAGTCTTCAGAATGTTTTTAAGGACTGGTGGGCTTTAGGAATGAAAGCATCTTCTTGGAATGGTCCATTGGCTTCCCTAGTAATACAAGTGTGGTCTTCTCTTTTGTTGGATGTAGCCACTCTGGAGAGATTAGTTCTTTATAGAAGGGGTGTCTATCATAAGTTACATTCTTTATAGATTGGGTGTTTACGATAGATTATATTCTGTATAGAAGGGGTGTGTATGATAGGTTACTTGTAGTGTCCTCCTCCTGCCAGAGGGGAGAAAGAATTATGGAGGAAGCTTTAACTCTTTTATATCAGAGTATGTGAGATACCTTTTAAGAAGCATTCCAGTTAGTGGGCACATGCATATAAGTACTGAGCATGTGCAAGCAAGAGTGCCATTTTGAGTCAGCGGAGTGATAGCATGTATGTATGTATGTATGTATGTAGTAGTCAGTCAGCTCATTTAAGTTTAATGTTCCTGCCATCCATCCTGATGTGTTTGTATGTAATAAACTACTTAAATGAACACCCAAGCCACTTCGTCTTATTGAGATGTACAAGATGAGTGACATGGTGTCAGAATGGGATCCAGAGTCAGAGCCATAAGATATCTGGTTAGAAGTGGGGGAATATACATGAATGGGTCCTCCAAAGCTCAAATGACTCGCAAACTGGTCAAAAACAAATTCCAGGTACTAAAACTCACTTAAATTATTTTTCTCATGAAGTATATAAAATGAAACATTCAGAATGCTCAAAATAGATTTCTAATTAAATGAAATATCCAAAACTGTGATATATTGATAAAAGTTATTCGAAATAATTACAAAAATGTTTGAAAAATATCCGGATTGCATAAAATGTACAAAAAAGGGAAAATTACCATATTTTTTGGCTATGTGCTGTGTTTTTGCATTAACTAAAACTATTCAAAGTATCCAAAGTATGCAAAATGTTGACAAGTATGTGGAGTATTACAGTGCAGTTATTTCGCAAAGTGCAGCCATTTCAAAGAATATTTCACAAAGTACAGTCTTGCAAAGAGTTTCTTCTGCATTTGAATGTTATTACAAGCACCTGGTGTGTGTGCATGTTCATACATAATTACAAGGGTCAAGATTGCATTGTGTTTTACTATAGTCTGTTGGCATGGCAGGAGGATTTCACAGACCCGCACCACTTGTGTTTGATAATATTGCAGAAAATTGGAGAGTGAGCAAGAATACAGTGTTTTCATACAAGCTGCTTTTTCTGACAAAGATGCATGTACAAAGGCATTTATTCTGCTTAATTTAGCTGGATCTGAAGCCATTGAAAGAGAGCGTTCATTTGTGTATGCACCTGCTGTGTTTGCAGGGGAGGGGAAGAACTGCCATATTGTGGTACAGGCTGAAACGTGGGAAGACCCTGAATGCTTAAAATGTAAATATAGAGAAATGTGTAACCCTCAAACGATTGTTACAATGGAAAGACACTTATTTTATACAAGAAATCAAAAGCCTGGTGAAACTTTTGCAGCATAGGTAACTGGCTTGAGAAATAAGGCTAAAACGTACACATTTGTTGATTGGAGAGAAGAGTTGATGAAAGACAGGCTTGTATGTGGTATTAGTAATGACATAGTGAGAAAAATTTTGCTTCAAGACAGTGATTTAACATTAAACAAGGCTGTTGAGATTTGTCAGGTATACGAGCTTACAGAAAGGCACAAAAGTATGCTTACAAATGAGAGGGCAAGCTTTCCAGTACCTTCAAAAGCTCACACTCACCAAAACCTGCATCTAGCCTCATAGTCAACTGACATAATTGTGGTGGAAATCATGAGCCCAAACGAGAAAAGTGCTTCGCTTTTGGTCAGCAGTGCCATTCTTGAAATAAGTGGAATAATTTCAAAAGGTTTTGTAAATTAAGTAAGTTACATTCTTTTAATAAAAGAGAACACACAAAGAGGCAAGTTGATCGATTACAAAGCTGCAGTCTTATTTTTTATGTTGATGGTGTGTCTGTGCTTGCTATAACAGTCAGTGCAATAGATTTTGGGCAAATAATGAAGTATTTTGTACTGTTTAGATTAATGGGAGTCCCACAGAGCTCAAAGTAGATACTGGTTCAAAGTGCAATGTTATGTCAGCAGAAACATATGTTAGAGTAAAAGCTGCAAAACAACTTGATTTGGCAAAGCTTGTTGCTTATGGTGGTAAAGAGAGTCAAACCAAAGGCTCAGTAGTACTTTCATGTTACTCTGCTGGGAACAGCTATGTCTTGCAGTTTTACATAGTCAAGAGACATATACAGTCATTATTAGGCCTTAGATACAGTTTGAAAATGGGACTTCTTTCATTTAACAGAGAGTTTCACCATGTAAACTTGAATGAGAACAGCTCAAATTTCACCCAAACTACTTTTTTTCTGAGTATGCTGATATTTGTGAAGACAAACTAGGCAAACTACCAGCTGTGTACTCCATAAAGTTAGACCCAGAGGTCAGCCCAGTTATCAGACCAGCATAGAAAGTTCCGGTAGCTGTGCAAAACAGAGTCAGAGCTGAATTAGACAAAATCGTGCAGCGGGGAGTAATTTGTCCAGTAGAAAAAACAACTGATTGAGTATCTTCCATGGTAATAGCTCATAAGAAAAGCTCAGATGATATCAGAATATGTATTGATCCAAGAGATTTGAACAAAGCATTAAAAACACCTCATCATCCTATGCGCATAGTCAAGGAGGTTGCAGCCCTCATGCCAAATGGCACTGTTTTTTTTCTGTTGTAGTTGCAGAGAGTTCATTTTGGCAAATTTTGGTTTATCGAAAATTTTTATTGCTACCCACATTCAGTACACCCTTAGGAAGATACAGATTTCTGAGAATGCCATTTGAAATAAATTCGGCCAGTAAGTCTTTCAACGTGCACTGGAACAATTTCTTTCTGGCTATCCATGTACTATAATAGTAGGTGATATTCTTGTAGGAGGCAGTGGTGAAGCTGAACATGACAGAAACCTCCAGAAAGTTCTGGAAAAGCTTGTGACGTGAATCTTAAGCTGAATCCTCAGAAGTGTAAATTCAGGCTATGAGAAGGTATTTATGTTGGTCATTTGTTTATCAGTTCAGGCTTACGACCAGATCTTTCCAAGCAAACAGCTATTTTTGCGATGCCAGCTCCAGACAATGTCCAAGCCTTACAACATTTTCTTGGCATGGTCAACTATCTAGGCAAGTTCATTCCAGATTTAAGCCAACTTTCAGCACTGTTAAGAGAGCTGACATGCAAAGATGTAATTTGGTCCTGGTCAGAACAACACCAGAGTGTATTTTATGTCCTGAAATAGAAAATTTCCAGTCCACCTACTTTAAGATACTATGATGTTCACAAACCAGTAACTCTTTCCTGTGCTGCTTCTAAGTTTGGTCTGGGTTCAGTCATTCTTTAAGATTGTAGACCAGTAGTCTGTGTGTCGAGAGCTCTTACCCAAACCAAGATGCCCAGATTGAGAAAGAACTCTTGGCAGTTAAAATGTAGTGGTAAAAACCAAACCAAATAAAACAAATACCATTTGGAGACTGGCCAAGGTGTAAAAATCCCAAATTCAGAATCTGTGAGACACCAAGAAGTTTGAGAGGGTGGCCTAATGGTTAAAGTGTTTGCCTTACAAACACAAGGTGCAGGGTTTGAGTTTCGCAAAGGATAATTGGCTAGGCTTAAAATGGCTCGCAAGGGCAGTTAGCTTAGTACTAATCTATGAACCCAGTCTATGTATCTTTAATTCATAAAACCACCAAGTAGATAATTCAGAATCACAATACGATAATCCAAAAAAACAATGAGGTAAGAGCTTTTATCTGTCCTTTTGCAGACTTTATCAAAACCAATAATGCTTATAATCAAACATTTAAATACCCCTTCCAATTAAACCATTGTTTAAAATTAAAGTGGTAACAACGTCTTTAAAAACGTAAACTTGTTTTTACAAAACTAACTATAAAATCGTAGTCTTTTCTACTAAAACTGACTTCAAAGAGATATGATCGTTCATGCCTGGGGGTTGGCAAGTATTCAACTGGAGTTGCCATTGCAACTCACTTTTTTCTATTTTTATTAGATCATTTACCCCCTCTGACTTCCTTTAAAATAATATCTAAAATTCCAAATTGGAACCGAATGTATTCGGAACAAGTGGCTGTGTGTCTAAAAAGGGCATTGTCGGTATTTTGTGTGCTGATAGTGTAAAGGTGTTCGTAAATTCTCCTTCTAAAAACTCTCTCAGTCTTCCCTATGTAAAATCCCCTGCACCCTTTACAAACACACAGATAAACTAACCCACTACTGTGACAACTACCTGTTGCAAGTGGGATTCTCCTTGCAGGTTCCCCCACCCAAACGTCCATGCCATTGATAACATAGGTGCAATAATGACATGCACCTAGGTTTTGCACCTGTGTTAACATTTTTTCCTTTTAAAAGGATGCTCCAAAAGGTATTTGATGTTAAAACCCAATTTGTAGGAAAAATTCAGACCCTTCCCTACCTTATCAATAATCTCACTATTGCATTCCAAAAATAACCCAATTCTTGTTAATGATTTCTCTCACTTTTTGTCCAAAGGACCCATATTGGGTTACCATGTTATGCAATTTTTTGTGGTTATCTGTCTTAGTATAACTCTTAACTAAATTGATGCCACCTTGCCTCAGATCCATGTAATTTTGCCCTAACAAGGGAATATATTTTGTCCCCATCCCCTTAAAATCTCTTCTCTGGTTTTTAATACCAGGTTCAAGGGATATCCTCTAGCTATAAACATATGGGTGAGTTTGTCACGCTCTATATTAAAGCTGATCAATGCAGAGCACATCCTAGTCCCTCTAATCATCTGTCCTCTCACTATGTTCCTCTTAACAAAGTGAGGATGTTGGCTGTTGTAGCTCAAGTAGCTATAAGAATAAGTAGGCTTGCAGTATACTTTTGATGTGAATTTACCTAAATCACAATCCTTATTAATTTTCACATCTAAATAATCAATGGTATCATAATCAAAGAGGTGTAAATTGAAAATAATTGCAAATCCCATTAATGTACTCCACAAACTCATCCACCTTATGTCTGTCAGTTTTTTATAAAATGAAAATATCATCCAAATAGCGGGCATACATAACCAATTTTCCATGTAACCGGAACTAAAAGTTAATCTCTCTTCCCATCTTGACATTACTAAATTCGCATATATGGGGCACAACTTGCCCCCATTGGTACCCCTTTCACCTGTTTGTAATATTTTTTTTCTCAAAGGTGATATAGCTGTACAAAAATTTGTTCCATCACCTCCATAACAAAGTTAATCATACAATTAATCAAGTTAGTATATTGAACCAGAGCTTCATGAAAAAATTCCAGGCCAACCTTGTGTGGAATGGAACCAAAGAGGTGTACTATGTCAATCATAGAAAAACCTGTAGATTCTTCATAATAGTCAGCCTTGATCTTAGTTAGGAAATCCCATGAGTCTTTGACCACATGTTTAACTGATTTTACGGCATCCTTGACCAGTCTATCTATAAAAACACCTAAAGGATAGATTGAACTGTTGTGTCCTGCTACTACAAGTCTATAAGGAGGGTGGTTGATATTCTTGTTTTCTTTTGGAATTCCAAACACAGTTGGAATTAAAGGAAAAGTATTCTGTAAAAAATTATATACCCTTCATTTATAACTCCTTGGTAAAAATTGTCCTCCAGAAGAAGTTGTAATCTTCTGTGTGCTATGTGGATTTCTTTTAAAGAAACAGTGTTGTAGTTATCCCTGTCCTGTAACATTAAAGTTAGGTCATTCACATAATCAACTTTATTTACCAGTACACCCCCCCCCTTATCTGGCTTCATGACACAAATGTGGCAAGATTCCCTAAATTTATTCAACAACTTATATTCATCCCTGGTTGAATCGTAAACATTGTTTTTGTGTGTCTGATGTTCCTGGTGTATCTCTTTCATACAAATTTTCTCAAAATGGGCCAATTCTGGTAGTAGTGGGGGATTATATTGACTCTTCCTTCTAAATCTAGCAATCCCTTCATTCTGTTCCAACTTTTCTTGAAGTGTAATGTCAAAATTCAATTTCCTTACATATAGCTTGAATTCTATCAACACATTGGATAATTCAGGTTTGTTGGAAGGGACAAATTTAAAACCCTTTTCAAACAATGCAAAATGCTCCTCAGTAATTACTTCCTCTGTATAACTGAAAATATTAAAACCATTTCAACTAAGACGTTTCCCTTCAAAACTGGAAATAATTAAGGTATCTGGTAAGTTGTCATTCAAAATCTGTTTTGGTTCCAACTGTTCCACTAAGTCCCCCATCTTCTCTGTGTCTGTACTCTCCCTAAAAAATTCTGCCTATTTCTATTCTGGTTCAGTATCCTCTCAGATCTATGTGGGGGGTACTCTTGTTCAAACACTTCATCCACTTCCATATTCTGGAAGTCCATTTGTGAGCTAAATTCTGCCCTCCTATTTTCATAGTTATTAGACACTATATTGAGGTCCCCAGTATCCTCACAATTCCTATCCATGTTAGTTCCGAAATAACTTTTAGGTAGGGGCTACGCCTCCTTATGTCTATATTCAAGTTCATCCTTTTTAAGTTTTTTCTGTTTTCTAGCAACATTATTTTTAACTTATTCTTCTATATTGATAAATATTTTGTCATACTTGACCTCAAAACTAATAAAACCATCATCATTCAATATCTCATTATTTAAATTGTTCACATCATCAAGTTGTTGTTGATCTTTCGGCTTTTCCCGGTTAGGGGTCGCCACAGCAGAACTCCGGTCCGCTAATGATTGGCAGTTAGTTTTTATGGTGTTGAGTTGCCAGCCCGATGCCCAACCTTCAACGAAGGCACACCCATTCAACGCATGTCTTTCAAACACCCACTCGACTGCAGGGAGGACATGCAGACTCCACACAGAAGGCACTCCCAATCCAAGCCAAGAATCGAACGGGAGCACCTCTTGCTGTGAGGCAACAATGCTACCGCTGCACCACCATGGAAGTAAGGTTTTAATTTTATTATTATTCATTTTAATAATAAAGTGTAAAAGTTCCAGGCCATACCTGTCGAACATGGCTAGCAGTTCATGAAGTTCTTGCTGTCCCACCAATAAACCGTTTGGAAATTTGCTCATTCTTAGTCCTTTTGGCACTCTTTGTACCCTTATACATTCTGCAAGTTATGCATTATCTGTCTGAATATTACGTACCTTGCTCATTTTCTGTTCAAAGACTCGAAGTTTGTTGTATATGTCCATTGGTTTCTCTTTTCGAGTATCGTTAAAAACCACCAGTTCATTGTTAATCCACTGGTTAAAATGAGTTAACCATTTGTTACCTTGTGATATGTTGTCTCTCACTCTTTGCCCACAAGGAATACTATTTTGACTAGACTGCCCCGTTGTTAGTTTGTTCATTCACCAGCAAACTTTGTCCATTAGTTCCGGAAGTAACTGTTGTCTTTGAATGTTTTGAAGCCACGGGGGAACCTGGGAGTTGGAGTCTGTCAATAATGGTTTGCATTTGCTGACATTGTAAGATCAAAAGTTTAGTTAGCTGACTCCATCATTGGTACCAAAGGTAGTGTTATTCTCGAAACCCAAAGTAGATGTTTTAATCGGACTATCAGCTGCAACGTAAGTATCCATTCAGACCCATGGAAAGTTCCAACCTCTGTTATAATACAAGGAAAGTCTCCTGGCACACAGAACGAAATCCAATAAAATAACAAAGTGTGTCATAGTGGTAAAAACCAAACCAAATAAAACCAATACCATTCGGAGACTGTCCAAGATGTAAAAATCTCAAATTCAGAGTCTGTGAGATGCCAAGAATGAAAGTGTATCTTTAATTCATAAAACCACCAAGTAGATAATCCAGAATCACAGTACAATAATCCAAAAACACAATGAGGTAAGCGCTTTCATCTGTCCTTTTGCAGACTTCATCAAAACCAATAATGCTTACAATCAAACATTTAAATACCCCATCCCAATTAAACCATTGTTTAAAATTAAAGTGGTAACAACTTCTTTAAAAAAGTAAACTTGTTTTTACAAAACTAACTATAATTCTACTAAAACTGACTTCAAAGAAATGTGATTGTTCATGCCTGGGGGTTGTCAAGCATTCAGCCAAGAATGAGAAACTGCTACACCTGGAAGCTGAGGAGAAGGAAAGGCAGAGACAGTACAAAAAGGAGATGCTGACTCTTCACCAGAGTCACGGAGGTAATGGGAAAGGGAGTAACCAGACCCCAGAAGCACAAAAGGTCAGTAAATTTCTTCCGCAGTTTACAGAGGGGGATAATTTTGATAGATTTATTAATTTGTTTGAGAAGGTATGTAAACAGTATGATGTTAACCAAAGGCTCTGGGTACGGTTCCTGACCCACTTACTCCATGGTAAAGCTGTAACTCTGTTATCTAAACTTTCTGATTGTGAAATTTTTTTTGATTATACTGCTGTTAAAAATTGTCTGTTAAGAATTTTTTAAGCTAGCACCTGAAACTTATAGGAAAACATTTTCGTGAGCATAGATGCAAGGCAGATGAAAGTGTGTGTGAATATGTTGCTGAACTGAGCACTTATTTTCATAGGTGGGTGAGTGGATGTCAGGTCACCACTTTTGAAGGGCTGGCAGACCCTTTGGTGAGAGAACAAGCCCTTAGTGCTTTGCCTGAGGACATGAGAATCTGGTTAGCTGATAGACAATGTGCTACTTCAGATGATTTGGGGAAGAAGGGAGACCTATACCTAGCAAGCAGGGCATCACTGCACTGGAAAGGGACACCCAGTGCTGCTCATGGGTCTAAAGGAACCCATGGTGGGCAGCCCAGGCTGCCCCAACAGAATCTACCAGTAGCAGGAGGAATCTGTATACTGGGACAAAGGGTTACTGTATACAGAGTGGACCCCTGAGGGAGGGCTAGAAGGTAAGAGGATACTGCAGTTGGTAGTGCCTAGAATTTACCATCTGATGCTTCTAGCCATAGCCCATGATATTCCCTTTGCAGGTCATATGGCCATAAAATGTACAAAGAGACATATTATGCAGAACTTCTATTGGCCTGGAATTTCCAGAGATGTAACGGGGTACTGCAGGACCTGTGAGCAGTGCCAAAAGGTAGGCAAGGCTGGAGACAAGGTGAGAGCTCCTTTGATGCCTGTGCCTGTGATTGAGGAGTCATTTCAGAGGGTAGCTATGGATATTGTGGGGCCTCTGAGTACCCCAAGTTCCGCAGGGGAATAAGTATATCCTACTGGTAGTAGATTATGCTACAAGATACCCTGAAGCTGTGGCTTTGTGCTCCTTTTAGGAAGAAAAGGTGGCAAATGCTTTGTTTGAGATTTTCAGCAGGGTAGGTTTCCCAAAAGAAATACTGACTGACCAAGGTGCCAATTTCATGTCAGACCTGCTGCCTTGTCTGTGGAAGTACTGTTGGGTGAAGCACCTGAAGACCACCCCCTGCCATCCCCAGACTAATGGTCTTGTTAAGAGGTTAAACTCTACAATCAAGTTCATGCTACAGGCATTTGCAGACCAGTTTAAGAGGGAGTGGGACAAATATTTGCCCCATCTGTTGTTTGCTTACAGAGAGGTTCTCCTCC